>NC_133332.1:306266427-306521427 GCF_042186555.1 Aquarana catesbeiana | reverse complement strand
ATGGATACCTCGGTTGTGGCAGCAGCTGCCGCCGTTGCTGGGATATCCCTCTTCAAAGTGCTGACGTATATGTACAGGAGCCGGTCGGTAAGTGGTTAACACTTTCATGTGCTACCAGCTTCAATACTCTCCTCCTCTGTCGAGGACTGTTGTAGGGACCTTGCTGGAGCCTAGACTGCATGAGCAGATAACCCCCTGTAGTGTGGAGGTTTGACCTGCAAGGGTATATTTTGTCCAGTTCCTGGAGTTGGGCTTTAAATGTTGGCAGCAGTCGAAGAGAATACTGGACTAGTATTCTTTGAAATTACTGCCCCGGTGAAGGGAGTTTTGAGCCCTGAAACGTGTTGGGATTTCTCTTCTGACCTTATGTCATGTGCAATAAAGACCTACTGGATTACTGTAACTTTTGTAACAAAAATGGAAATTAAATCACCAAACCACTAAGAGGTACAGATACAACTTTATTCCAGTAAACCTCTGGAGGACAATCCAAAAGGTATCCAACTCGTTTCACCAGCTGCTAAAACCTGAGCTTGCAGTCAAAGTGGAAAGGAAAATAAAGGTCCAGTTCAATTCTAGTCTAGTCACATTGTGTTTAATCCAAGCCCTAATGAAGGGGTGCTGTTGGGGCGCCAAAACATGTTGTTGGCTACCTTTTTGGATTTTCATCTTGACTTATGTTGGAATAAAGTTGTATCTGGACCTCTCGGCAGTGGTGCTTCACTTTACATTTTTATTACATTGTATTGCAAAATACGAAGACAGGGGAGATCCTCCGGTGTAGAAGCTGCCTGGCCAGGAACCAGAACATTTACATCAACATCAAATCTTTAAGATTGCAATACCAGTGAGGTAACCCTACGGTTTCAGCGCTATTTTTACGCTTTCCTTTGTTTTGTGGTGCTCATCCTTTCTATGTTCTTCGACATTTTGGTCAGTCTGGAGTATCTTTCCCAGACTGACCAAATGGTTGTCTATTTCCATGTGATGGGCGGTTATGCCAGATAATGTACTGAGATAATTAGATGGCAGAATACGAATTTTGAGGCTCGTCCCCAAATGTTCTCACCTCGGCGGTGTTCAGTTCATCTTTCAAACATAAGTCATGTTTTTTGTTTCAGGACTTTGTGTTCTACGCTCCCCGATTACGCATCAACAAGAGAATCTTGGCTCTTTGCATGGGCAACCATGAGCTGTACATGCGCCGCAGGAAGCCAGACACCATTGAAGTGCAGCAGATGAAAGCTCAAGCAAGGGAAGAGAAGCACCAGAAACAGATGGAGAGGTAATGGGAAGTTTCTAAATCCAGATTAAATCTTCTAGTTCTACTCGCAAGTCACTAAAACCATGGGGTCTCATTTTGGAGAATCCATGGTTGCAGAAGAGACCTTCAACAGTAAGAGGTGTCTCGTAAAGGGGTCCACTTTATTTATTTTATGTGGAGAGCTGGTTACAGAAGAGACCTTTAACAATAAGAGAATTGCTTGAAATGATAGGGTCCCTGTCACCTTGAAATTACACCATCCCCTTTGTCATGGTCAATCTTAGTGGTTGGTGGCCAAACCTGGGCACTACAATATGGGAAGAGGTCACGTGCCCCACCAGACATCTTAAGGTGTTCCCCTCTTTAAACAAAGAGTGGTGCAGATTTCCTCAAATAAGTGAACAAAAGAATGGGGGTCTCATTTTGGATAATCCATGATTGCACAAGAGACCACCTACTGTAGGTGGAGTCTCGTAAAGGGGTCCACTTTCTTTGTTTAGAGTCCCCGTTACCTTGCGATGACACCATTCCCTTTGCCATGGTCAAGCCTGGTGGTTGGTGGCCAAACCTAGGAACTGCAACATGGGAGGAGGTCACATGCCCCACTAGACCTTTATAGTAAATCCTAAAGCTTGTTCCCCTCTTGAAAGAGAGAGTGATGCCGATTTTCTCTCACAAGGGACCAGAAACATGGGGTCTCATTTTGGAGAATCCATGGTTGCAGAAGAGGCCTTCAACAATAAGAGGAGAACTGCTGGATGGGGCGCTCGTCACCTTTCATCATGGTTAATCTTAGTGGTTGTGGCCAAACCTGGGCACTGCAACAAGGGAGGAGGTCACATGCCCCAGCAGACATCTATATTCATTCGTAAAGGTGTCCCCCCCCCCTTTTAAATAGTGATGCCGATTTCCTCACACAAGTGACCAGAACCATGGAGTGTCATTCTGTAGAATCCATGGTTGCAGAAGAGACCTTCAACAATGAGAGGTCATTCAAAGGGGTCCACTTTTTTGTTTAAAGTGGAGAACCACTTGAAATGATAGGGTCCCCATCACCATGGGCTGACACAGTCCCCTTCGTCATAGTTAAGCTAATCGGTTGTGGCAAAGCCTAGGTTCTGCAACATGGGAGGAGGTCACATGCCCCACTAGACATTTATATTAAGTCTTAAAGATGTTCCCCACTTTAAACACAGAGTGGTGCAGATTTCCTCACATAAGTGACATGAACCATGGGGGGGTCTCATTTTGGAGAATCCATGGGTGCAGAAGAGACCACCAACAATAAGAGAAGAACTACTTGAAATGATGGGGCCCCCATCACCTTTTGTCATGGTCAGTCTTGATGGTTGGTGGCCAAACCTTGGCACTGCAACAAGGGAGGATGTTTACGTGCCCCACTAGACATCTGTGTTAAACATTAAAGGTGTTATACTCTTTAAACAAAGAGTGTTGCAGATTTCTCCACATAAGTGACCAGAACCATGGGGGTCTCAATTTGGAGAATCCATGGTTGCACAAGAGACCTTCAGTAATAAGAGGAGTCTCTTAAAAGAATCTGCTTTTCTGTTTAAAGTGATGAACTTCTTGAAATTATAAATACCCTGTCCCCATGAGATGACACCATCCCCTTCATCGCGGTCAAGCTTAGCGTTGGTGGCCAAACCTCGACTACATTATGGGAGGAGGTCACATGCCCCACTAGATGAAAGCTTTGGATGTCTTGTAATAAACTGGTCTGTGGAAAGCTATGCTTGATGTGCTGTTTTATCCAAGATTTGGGTGCCTATCTAAAATAGAAGGCCATTTGTTTATCTTGTATGTCCAAAAAAAATCTTGAAATGTGAGTATTTGGATTCTGCACTGTAAGATATTGAACAATGAGGCTGCGTAGTGAATGGTCTTGAGACCTTTCTAGTTTGATGTGAAAATGAAAGCAACCATGTTTGAAGACTGCAAGCTTGGGGAGGGGGAGTAAAAGGGCCTTTTATGAAGAAAAGACCTGTCCAGCCACCAATCCCACGCTCTAGAAGTCCTATGATGGCTAGTTGTGTTGGATCGTCGGTCAGCCCAAAAAGAAGTTAGGAGCTCACTGGACCTCTAGCAGATCAGCATGTATTTTTGTGTAGTTATAGCATTTTTTTAAGGAGATAAAACATGGGGAAAGAAGATAAGCTATTGAAGAATCTTCAGAATCTGACAACCTTCTGCCAGTGGTCTTACCACCGTAGGGGATTGGCGATGTGACATGTGCGCATTAAAGCAACCCTTTTCCTCAGACTGGAAGCTTGCATGGATAAAAGGGGCCTTCATGAAGAAAACACATGTCCAGGCTCTTGAGGTGGTATTGATGGCTGAAAACCTTCTAGTTGTGTTGGATCGTCTGTCCCCCATGGTGGTAAAACCACTGGACCAGACCAGAGTGTGGTGGCAAGACCAACTGCCCCCGGTTGTGTTGTGTCGCCACATATTGGCTGGCAGACAACACAGAGCTCAGATGGGGACCTGCCATCTAGAAGTTCTCAGATACTAAAGATTCTTCAACAGGCTTAGCTTTATTTGAGCGAAGACTGGAGGTGTGTGTGGCCTTTGATCTCCCCAGTACACCTTTCCCCATGTTTTACCTCTTTAAAAATGCTACAAAATACTTGATCTGCTATAAATCCAGCGAGCTCCTAACTTCCTATTGAGATGACACCAGGCCTATGCCATAGTGAAATCCCAAGTAGCGTTGTCAGCCCTGCCTGCTGAATTCAAAAACTTTCCCCAACCCTGGCCCTCTTTCCCTACGTGCATATATTAAATTCTATCCCAGCAAAACAATGCTGTTGCCACTCCCAAGATCTAAGCAGTGGGCACACCCCCAGAACTACATCTCCGAAGAGCCCTTTTCCAACACAGTTCTGGGGGTGTGTCTATATCAACAGGAACATTAGCCCTTTGTGTCATTTCCACCTATTTCTATTCTATAGGTTCAGGGAAGTTCTCCTCTACTAATGTTGTTTATCACTTGATTTTTTTCATCCTTTTTTCCCCAAGAGCCTTGCTGGAGAATGAGAAGAAGAAGAGAGAAATTGCAGAGAAAGAGAAGGAAAAGATTGAACGCGAAAAGGAGGAACTGATGGATAGGCTACGACAGATCGAGGAGCAGACCAGAAAAGCCCAAGAAGGTATCTGCTCCGATACTTTGTCTATTACCACTGTAGAACCAACACAAAAGGCATGGGGTGCCACTCCAGGTTCCTGTCAGTTCAAGTCCGCTAACAGCCACTGAGAAGTGCAAGCTAGGAAGGAGCTCGTCTAAACTCAATATTTGCAAACGGGAAAGGGACCATTACAGGTGCTGCACATCCAACAAAACCCATGGGTAACAGTAGTGTAAGCAGCCTCAGCCCAGACTCAATCCATGCCATGATCCCGACACGTTTCGTCATAACTACTACTGTTACCTATGGGTCTTGTTTGATGTGTGGTACCTGCAATGATGCCTTTGCCCTCTTACCTTTTTATGCTGTATTGTTCCTTGTGACAATATGCTAAATGTTGCCCTGGCTATGTAGACCATAATTGAGGTTTCTTTCCATCCAGTCTTGAGATTTGCACAGCCTTATCTGGCCAGGGAGGAGAACTGACTTTTGCTCAGCTGCAGTTAAGTAACACTTAGAGGGTCTTGCCTTGCCCTTACCCAAAGTCTGATTGGTAAACAAAAAGAGAAGTAGCAGACTGATGAGCCTGATCACTCTTCTCTGTCCTCCTATCAGCATGTTCCTTAATGGCACATGAGCACTGTAGAACGACAGAGTGGCTCCAATCACAGCAGATCCCATGTAAACAAGGGAATGCCAGTTATCAGCATTCCTCTCCTCACACTGACAGCATGTGAGGAGGTGAGATTCGATCAGTGGCATTTCCTCACAGGAGAGACCTTTACAGGTAATTGGGGCACTGATCATCAGTGATGCCATTCAGTGCCCATCAGTGATGCCAGTCAGTGCTGCCTATCTGTCCTGAATATTAGTGCCCTTCAGTGTCGTGTCACCAGTGCTGCCTCATCAGCATACATCAGTGAAGGAGAAAAATGACTTATTTACAAAATGTTATAACCAAAACTAAAACCTTTTTTATTTATTTTATTTTTATTTAAAAAAAAAAAAAAAAAACCCCAGTGGTGATTAAATACCACCAAAAGAGAGCTCTGTCGCAAAAAAATGATAAAAAATGTGATTGGGTACAGCATTGCATGACCGCGCGATTTTGTCATTCAAAGTGCCAAAGCTGAAAATTGGCCTGGGCAGGAAGGGGGTAAAAGTGCCCAATCGGCAAGTAGTTGATGGCAAATGCCTGAGCAAAGGACAGTCATTGCACGATTATCACAGATTACTTTCATGAAAAACTCCCGATTGAAAATGATTTGTTTCCTGTTGCACAGAGTTGGAGGAGCAGACCCGGAAAGCCTTGGAATTGGAGGATGAAAGGAGAAAAGCACAAGAGGAGGCCGAAAGACTCGCAAGAGAACGGCAGGCCGCTGAGGATGCCAAGGAGGCCCTTCTGAAACAGTCACAAGACCAGCAGAAGAATCAGGAGCAGCTGGTAAGTTGTGTCTCCACCTGACTTTGAGGGCTTAGTCATCGTTGCGTGCTGCGGCAAGGCATGGTAAAACCCACAGGTTACCGCGGGGCACCAACCATGCCGCTTTTATGCATTCTTCATAGATCTTGATTATGGTCACCTGCCGATTAGGCACAATCCACAGACAGCTTAAAGGGGTTGTAAAGGCAGGAGATGCATTAAGAGAAAAAGCCTTCTGTGTGTAGCAGTCGCCTCAGCACCCCCTAATATTTACCCGAGACCCATCTCTATCCAGCGATGTCCCGGACTCTCCCTGATTGGCTGAGACATAGCACTGGTGCCATTGGCTCCCGTAGCTGCCAATCAAAGTCAGTCAGCCAATCAGGAGAGAGAGGGGGGCTGGGCCGCAGCTCCATGTCTGAATGGACACGGGAAGCTGTTGGTCGGCTCGGGTGCCCCCATAGCAAGCTACCTGCTGTGGGGGCACTCAACGGAAGGGAGGGGCCAGGAGCAGCAAAGAGGGACCTGAGAAGAGGAGGGTTGGGGCTGCTCTGTTCAAAACCAACTGCACAGAGGAGGGGAGTATAACATGTTTGTAAAGTCTGTTTTTTTTTTTTTATTTGAAAAAAAAAAAAAAAATCACTTTAACGAACTCTCCAATAAGACATGGATGTTGAATCCAAGCCAATTGTACTTCCTTAGATGCCCATACATCAGGCATGTCCAAAGTCCGGCCCGCCTGGTAATTTGAACATGTATATTTTTTGTGGCCCCCAACGAATCCCCGAGCGCCGGGGGCCACAAAAGATATATATGCTGGCTGCCTCGGAGGGGACAGGGAGGAGGCGGGATGATTCTGTACACACAGGAGAGTTTCCTGTTTACACAGCGCCCTCTGTAATAGGAGGTTCCGTCTCCTGTGCTGCCATTGGATGACGGTTCTGTCCATTATAGGAGGTGGGACTTTGTATTAAAGAGGCCGCTGAGAAAACAGATTCTCCTGTATGTAATCTGTTGGCGCTCGTGGGGGTGCTGCGTTCCTGGCAATTGGGGTGCTGCGTTCCTGGCAACGGTGGGTCTGCGGAGGAGAGCACCTACTTGAGCAGCACCATCTAGTGGTGGAGAGAACTAACTGCAGGGACTGCGACGGAGATACAGTGGGTATTGCAACCAGAGCTGTTTATTTTTTTATTTGTGTTTTTTTTTTTTTTTTTTTTATCACGGCAATTTTTTAAAATTTAAAATAAGAGTGCTTAGCAAGTCCCTGTTTAAGGGGGTGATAACTTTACTTATGAATATGTAAACTATTGGCGACCATACAAACAAAAGATCGGCCCTGGTGGGAGGAGTTATGTATTAATAATATCTGTATATTAACACTAATTGTTAAATTTCCTTTCCAGTCTGCAGAGCTTGCTGAGCTGACGAGCACCATCAATCAGCTAGAACTGTCCAGGCAGAAGAAAGAAAGTGAAGCTGAGGAATGGCAACAGAAGGTAAGGATCTACCAAAATTTGACCCCCAGCCTTCAATCGTACAGGCTCCTCTCCTGTACTTTGATTTCACTGCACACTGTGTGAGCTTCTCGCAGTGTGCATTAGAAGCTGCAGCAAGTCAGAACGAGCCCACCTCATTCCTGGCTGGAGGGCATCTAGCCCTTTACCCCCCCTAAGCTTGTTTGTCCCTGGCCCCACCCCTTTCATTCACTGGATTTTGCTCCCCTGCAGGCCCAGAATGTGCAGCTTGACTTGGAGAAGACCAAAGAAGAGCTGAAGCTGGTGATGAGCACTCCCCACGTCCAGGAGCCGGTACACGCGGAGAACGAACAGGACGATGATCAGGATGAGAACGGAGCGGAGGCCAGCGCAGACCTGAAAGCGGAGGCCATGATCAAAGATAGGAGCGAGGAGGATCGCACCACGGAGGCCGAGAAGAATGAAAGGGTCCAGAAGCACCTAAAGGTAATCCTCCTTGACTTATAGGATAGTTTACCTATATTCATGTCTAAGCCCCGGTGTCCCTTTTAAAAGGGTCCGTAAATCTAACCTGACGGCTATCACAGTGGTCACATACCACCGATAATTCGTAATGATTGAGAGCTGTTCTTGACAATTGGGTTGCTGTGCTTGGGAGCGTGCCGTGACAAAGCTCTGCCACCCATGGACTTATATGTGCAGTGTGTGGGCGTCAAAAGCCCACCACACATATGCGTTATGTGGTTAAGGGCTGTACTTATATTAACTTTGCACAGCTATTTATCCTTCAAATCCGCATGTAAATCTGTTCTGTGCAAATGGGGCAAAACTGAATGTTGTTTGATCTATATTCTCTGCAGATCAAGTGTGTGTGTGTATGGGAAAATACTGCATTGTGGCCACTAGATGGCCTGTTATAGGAAATGGGTATGCGGCACAGCTCCATCTAGTGGCCATAATAGTTAATATCTAACACAAATATATGTTTAATTATATATTTCATTTATATATATTTTCAGTTTATTTAATTTTTTAAGTGTGTGTGTGTGTGGAGGGGGGTATAGAGAGAGAGGGGGGTATAGAGAGAGAGGGGTATATAGATATAAAGAGAGAGATATAGAGAGATCTCTCTCTCTCTCTCTCTCTCTGTGTATGTGTGTGTGTATATGTATATGTGTGTGTGTGTATTGAATACATCACCATTTTTCTTGGTAAATTTATTTCTAAAGCTTCTATGCAATCCATACATACAAATACATAATTATATTATTATAATAAAATTGAATCACACAGGAAAAAAAGTATTGAACACATGAAAAAAGGGAGGTGCAAAAAGGCATGGAAAGCCAAGACACCAGCTGAAATCTATCAGTTATTAGAAAGCAATCCTTGCCCCTTGTCAGTGCAAATTAATATCAGCTGGTTCAGTCTCAACTGATGGTCTATAAGAAGGTGTCTCATTACCAAGGTGTCACACAAGAAACATCTCATGCTGGGTAAAAGCAAAGAGCTCTCTCAAGACCTTTGCAACCTTATTGTTGCAAAACATACTGATAGCATTGGGTACAGAAGGATTTCTAAACTTCTGAATGTTCCAGTGAGCACTGTTGGGGGTCATAATCCGGAAGTGTAAAGAACATTATATCACCATAAACCGGCCATGACCAGGTGCTCCTCGCAAGATTTCTGACAGAGGAGTGAAAAGAATTATCAGAAGAGTTGTCCAAGAGCCAAGGACCACTTGTGTAGAGCTTCAGAAAGACCTGAAATTAGCAGGTAGAATTCTTTCAATAAGTAATGCATTTAACCATCATGGCCTGTATGCACGCTCACCACGCAACACTCCATTGCTGAAGAAAAAGCATGTTGAAGCTCGTTTAACGTTTGCTGCACAACATTTAGACAGGCCTGTGAAATACCGGGAGAATATAGTCTGGTCAGATGAGACCAATATTGAACTCTTTGGATGCCTTAATACACACCATGTTTGGAGGTCAAATGGCACATCACCCCAAAAAACACCCCCCATACCAACAGTGAATTTTGGAGGTGGGAACATCATGGTGTGGGACTGTTTTTCAGCATACGGTACTGGCAAACTTCATATCAATGAAGGAAGTATGAATGGAAAAATGTACCAAAACATTCTTGATAAAGATCTGCTGCCATCTACCAGGATGATGAAGATGAAACGAGGGAGGACATTTCAGCAAGACAATGATCCCAAACACAAAGCCAAGGAAACTCTCAATTGGATTCAAAGAGAAAATAAAGCTGCTAGAATGGCCCAGCCAATCACCTGACTTGAATCCGATAGAAGATCTATGGAAAGAACCAAAGATCAGAGTCCATAGAAGAGGCCCACAGAACCCTCAAGATTTGAAGACTGTGCGGAAGAAAATCACACCTGAACGCAAGTGACTAGTTTCTCCATACAGGAGGCATCTTGAAGCTGTCATTACCAACAAAGGATTTTGTACCAAGTATTAAATACATTTCAGTTATCATGTTCAATACTTCTCCCTGTGTCATTCCATTTTATAACTCAGAACTTCATTTCTGAACTTATTTGTTCTGGGGTCTTTGTATGTATGGGCTGTTACCGAAATGCGGTGAGAATTTTTTGTCAATAGCACCTTTAGAAATATATTTACCTAGAAAAATGGCGATGTGTTCAATACTTATTGTACCCACTGTGTAGAGTGTTTGTATATATATTATAATATAGCACCATCTGGGTAAAAATGAATTTTTGTTTTTATGGTTTCTACCTAGCTCTTGAGCTCAGAACTAGCCGTCGCGAGAGACGAGACCAAGAAGACCGTCAATGACATATTGCACACCGAAAACGTGCTCGCCGGCAGGGACAAGTACAAGACCCTCCGCCAGATCCGCCAAGGCAACACCAAGCAACGCATAGACGAATTTGAAGCCCTGTAACGCACGTATACCTTGTACATGTAATAAAAACAAAATGTTGCCTCCTTCCTTTCCATTGGCTCAACTGGAACTTCTGTACCACTATGGGTCAGAGTCCGAAGCCGTACAATCAGTAAGGTCTGTAGCCTGGCCAATGTCCCATCCAAGTCATGTTTTCTGGTCTGAGGACATTAAACCGGCAGCTACAGAAAAAACGCTTTATGTTTCTCCAGCAGTTTTGAAGATTAAAATGCCTTATCCCCCCCCCAGTTTTCGATCATTATAACAATGGAGATTTAAATGCCTTATGTGTTTATATTGGCAGAATTTTAGGAAATGATTTTTGTCTATTGCTTGCACTGGATTAATGGAACTGCATCGTCTCTGGTGAGATGAGCTGACATTTTGCCGTACATTCCATTGGTTTTCTTCCATCCTTTGTATATGGGAATACTTGGAACGGGTTTTGTTACATGTGTAGAAGATAGAGAAGCGATATTATATAATCAGTTATATATACGTTTTCTAAAAAAAAAAAAATTTTAACGTTCTATTGAGAAATAACTAGAAGCAGCTATTTAAAGGTTTATACCCCTTGCCTATCTGATGACCAGTTGTGCCTAAGACGGCTTATTGTGTGCCTTACGTTGCCATACGGCAGGGATAAAATGCTCCTTTGCCTTCTTGATTGGGGGCCGTTCACACCAGAATGCAGTTGGTGTCAAGGCACGCATGTTTACGAGTTGTGCCATATTGCATTTTACCTTCTGACAATTGGATGGCAACACAAAAATTAGGTCCTTGCGCTTGCTTGTAAAGGGTTGTAATGCTCTCCTTCAACCCTTTCCCCCCCCCCCCCCCCCCTTTTCCTTCCTTGGGGCTCATTCAAGTGATAACACAGTTCACGTCAAGGCACCCACCTTTGCTAGTTGAGACGCATTCCCTTTTAACAAGCTGGAAATTGACGGTCAGTACACTCCAAATAGATCCTTAGAAAAGAGTAGTAATGCTCTCCTTCCATCTTCTTCTTTTTTTTTCTTTGGGGCTGGTCAGCACACACAGAACAGGTCCTTAGATTTGCTTGAAAAGGGTGACTTCTTTCCTCGGGGCTCATTCACACTGCAATGCAGTTGGCGTTGAGGCACCCACTTTTGCTAGTTGAGGCACATTCTGTTTCACTTTCCAACGATTGGATGCCAATGGAAAAATAAGGTCCTTGCACTTGTAACCCTCTCTATTTTTTTATTTTTTTTCTTCTTGGGACACATTCACAATTCACAGGATAACGCAGTTTACATCAAGACATGCACCTTTGCTAGTTGAGGCACATTCTCTTTAAAAATCCGAAAATTGGCATCACACACAGAATTAGTCCTTAGATTTGCTAGAAAAGGGTGGTAATGATCTCCTTCCATCATCTTATTTTCTGTCCTTGGGGCTCATTCACACTGTAATGCAGTTGGCGTCAAGGTACCCACCTTTGCTAGTTAAGGCATATTCTCTTTAACAATCTGAAAATTGGCGGTCATCACACATAGAATAGGTCCTTCGATTTGCTTGAAATGGGTGGAAATGATCTCATTCCATCCTTTTTTTTTTTTTTTTTTTTTTTTTTGTCCTTGGGGCTCATTCACACTGTTACGCACTTGGTGTCAAGGAACCAATCTTTGTTAGTTGAGGCATATTCCGTTTCCCCTGCCCAAAATTGGATGTTGACACAAAAATGAGGTCCTTGCACTTGCTTGTAAGGGGTAGTAACGCTCTCCTTCCATCCTTTATTTTATTTTTTTCTTTCCTTGGGGCCCATTCACACCGTAATGCCGTTCGAATCAAAGCATTCCGTTTTAGGTCCCCAAAATTTCCGGTCAACACACAAAGAACAGGTCCTCTCACTTGCTTTTAAAGGGTTGAAACTCTCTCCTTCCTTTTTTTTTTGTTGCTTTCCTTGAGGCCCATTCATACTGAAACGCAGGTGGCATCAAAGAACGCAAAGTGTCGCATTCCGTTTCACCTTTTAATAAATATTGGTCAACACAAAAAATGAGGTCCTTGCACTTGCTTGTAAAGAGTGGCCCTTCAAGTCTTAATTTTCCTTAGTGGGGCCCATTCACACCCTTGAGTGCGCACGTTCTCACATATTAATAAAGTGATGAAGAGGCACTGTCACTCGATTTAGAGATCATAATTCCTTATTTGGGAATTTCAGGAATTAGATCTATCCTTGCAGAGGGCCCCCACCCTATATCGGAAGGGTTAAATGTTTGTTTATTCTAGAGGTGTAGGGATGTGGTGTAGTACTTACCTTATGCCTGACTCTGGCAAGCTCCAGCATTGCCCTCAAGCTCAAGACTGTAGGTGGTCCCTTGGCATCATCACTTGCAGTGCAGGTCTATTTACCCTGCATTGTAATTGAGGATGTGAGCAGAGAGAGAGCTCCTTAGAGGGACAACAACACTGGACCGATCACATGGATTGAGGCAGCCTGCCAGAGCCAAAAGTAAGGTAAGTACACCAAATTGCAAGGGTAGCGTTTGTCTGATTCCTGGAGTTAAGCTCTAAATACAGTAAAGCTGACGTTTCAGGGCCACACAGGGTGACCACTATGTTGCCTTGAATAAGGGGCCCTTTTTGGCCCCAAATGTATATATGTGGCATGCGTTGTGGTGTGAATGTGTCCTTAAGAGACCCTGTCACCTTGCCCATCCAAAGTCTCCCCAACCCACCCCTATTCATCTCTACAGCGATCCTTCTTCCATGGCTGCCACTGAAAAATATCCAGTGATTCCGGATATGGGGGAGCATTGACTGCCTCCCATGATGTAATGCTCAGGTCTAGAGTTCAGTCTCTAGGTTTGAGCACCTTAATGGGCAAAGTGTCGTTATCACTTTACAGGACAGGTTCACTTTAACAGAACAACTACCTAGCCCCTTAAGCTAGTCTAAGCTATACCACCGCCCACCCACATGCCAACTTATTCTTTTCCGATGGCAGTGGTCTACCTTGATGTTACAGCCTCGGTGCAGACATCTTTTGTTGTTGCTGGGCAGTAACGTCTCAGACTTGAATAGCCCAGTCACATATCGTTGGTTCCATTAAAATCTTTGGGAAGTTACTGCATGGGAAGCTTCAGGCCATCAAAGGGAGGTAAGATGAGTGGGAGGATCTTAGAATAGAAAAGGGGGTCAGAGTGGGTGGAGCGGGGCTGGGGAGTTTTTATTCTAAATTGAACCTGTCTTTTAGGTGGAACTCCAGGGAAGAAAAAAAAAAAAAAACTATTGTGTCCAACTTGGCTACTTCTAATTCTTGGTATACTATGTCTGGAGGGCCATTGGGGATGCTAGAAACCTTATTTGTATTATACCGGATGCCACTTTTAGCTTTGATTTTTGGCTCAGCTGCTGTGAGTTGCTCTGCTCATACAGTGGTGATTGGGGGAGGGGGGGGGGGGGGGTCACTCTCTTTCCAGCTCATTCATTTGGAAAACGTTTTGTGTTTCAGAGAATACAAGGCATTCTGTGAATGGATGACAGGGGGGAAAGGGGCAATAAACACCACAATCTCCTCACATCTAATCACAGAACACCTTGTATTCCGTGAAAAGAGTACAAGAGAATTTTTCAATAGATGAGGTTGAGCCATCCCCTATCATTACTGAACTCTCACCAGCTGAGCCAGAAAATCAAAGCTCAAGTAAAGGTGGATCTAAAGTGCTAGACTCAGATCTCGTCTTTCAGTCAGGGACCATTGTTTGAGCTTGATGACCGAACCTCGGCATCTGTACCACAGATTGAGCCCTGCTTACCCACGGGCAATGGCTTTTACTGAAACGATCCAACGGAAATCGACAGAGAGCGCCAGTTGATCATCTCAATAGGAAGATAAAAGGTAACCGCCTAGTTTTGAGGGGGTCAATTATTGTTTGGCCACAGAAATGCTTTGGACACCTTTTTTATCTTCCTGTTGTCCCAATTTTATCAACAATGAATGCAATGGTTGAGCTTGATGACTAAGCTTTGGCAGCTCCATCACAGAGTAGGCCCCCCTTGTAAAACCTTCAATGGCCTCTACTGAGAGGATCCCAGGGAAATTAACAAAAAAGACCACAATATGGTCATCTTAAGAGTCCACCATCATTGATTGTTGATATAATTGACACAATGGGAAATAAAAGGTATCCAACGTGTTTTGGGGGCTGAACAATGTTTGATCCCCAAAACACTTGACCACCCTTTTTAATTTTCCTGCTGTCTCAGTTTTATCAAGAATCTTAAGACATTCAGCTGGCACTCTTGTTGATTTCCCTTGGATGCTCTCAGTGGAGGTCATACATTGTTTGGACCCTGAAATGTGTTGTCCCAATTTTATAAACAATAAATGCATTGGTTGAGCTTGATGACTAAACCTTGGAAACCTTGGCAGCTCTACCACGGATTCCCACCCCCCACTCCAGAAACGGACCTCTACTGAGAACATCTAAGGAAAATTGACATAAAGAGTGCCAGCCAGTCGTCTAGAGAGTCTATTATTTATTGATAAAATAAAGACAACAGGTAGATAAAAGGTGGCCATCATGTTTTATGGGCTGAACAGTGTTTGATCCATTTGGCCACCTTTTATCTTCCCGTTGTCTCAATTTTTAACAACAATCAATGACAATGGGGCCCTTAAGGATTTTCCCTGAGGTCAAATATTTTTTGGCCCCCGAAATGCATTGGCTACCTGTTCTCTTCTTGTGTTCCGATTTTATCAACAATAAATGCATTGGTTGAACTTGATGACTAAACCTTGGCAGCTCTACCATAGATTGACCCCCCCCCCTCCAAAAATTGGTAATGGCCTCTAATGAAATGATCATCTTAAGAGTCCATCATCGTTTTGTGGATGATAAACTTGAGACAAGAAGAAGACAAGAAATAACCAATGCATTTCAGGGGCTAAACATTGCTTGGTCCCCAAAAGAGCTTTGGCCACCTCCTGTCTTCCTGTTGTCTCAACAATAAATGGTGGATTCTTAAGACAACTGGCTGGTGCTCTTTTTGTCAATGTCCCTTGCTGATAGACTCTTAAGGAGAAAGACTGGTGCTTTTTTGTCAATTCCTCTTGGATCTCAGTGCAGGTCAAACATTGTTGGTCCCTGAAAAGCTTTGGCTACCTACCTTCTATATCAATTTTATCAACAATAAATGCATTGGTTGAGCTTGATGACTAAACCTTGCTAGCTCTACCACAGATTGGTCCCCTCTGCAAAAACTGACAATGACAACTACTGGGAAAATAAACAAATATACTGCCAGCCAATTGTTTTAAGGGTCCATCATTTATTGTTGAAAAAATTGAAACAGGAAGATAAATATTGTTCGGCCTCCAAAATATGATGGCCACCTTTTGATTCCCGAAACACTTGGCCAAACTTTATCTTCCTGTTTTCTCAATTTTTACCAACAATCAGTGAAGATGGACCCTTAAGATGTCCAGCTTGATGTCCGGTTGAGCTTGATGGCTAAACCTTGGCAGCTCTACCACAGATTGGGCCCCCCACCAAAAATCAGCAATGGCCTTCACTGAGAAGATCATCTTAAGTCCTTCATAGTTTGTGGTGGAGAATTAGTGGTCAAACATTGTTTGGACTCCAAAAAACATTGGCTACCTTTTTTATTTTCTCTTGCCTCAATTTTGTCAAAGCTAAATGATGGTGGCATCCTCAACGGCACTCCAGATGTAGTATAATAAGAATTAGAGGCAAGTAAGCTGGACCCAGCAAACGTTAATCCCATTAGTTGTGTGAGCTTTTGCTGCTGATGGTCATCGGGGGAACCAACCTAAATAAAATCTCCATTGCTGCTGGATAGCGTATTTCAAACCTTGGTGGTTAGAGTCCCATGCTGGCATCCCCTGTCCTCCCTCCACCAGTATTATATATATTTTCTTTGACATTTGATGCTATAAGTATTTGTTTTTTTCTAGCTATGCACAGTTTAGTAATTATTAGAGAGGAAAAAAGGCATACTGCCTTCAGGAAGAAAAATAAAAAAATGTATACTGTATTATAAAAAAAAAAGGTATTTTGAAATAAAAGTAACGCTCGACGAGCTTATCAGTATTAGTCCTATTTCTAGTCTTTTTTTATTTGACTGGTATTTACTCATTAACGCCATCATTTATGGCTTTAAGATTTTTTTTTTCCCCAAGTTTAAAAGTGTTAATATTTTATTTCTAAACTATAGTCTATTGCTGTAAATTATATTGACGAGAATTATAACAGCTCATACGGGACACTTCCCTCTTTTTTTTTTTTTTTTTTTTATTTAGCTCTTTTCTAACTAAACTAAAGTGCCGATTGCCTGTTTAAAATATGTTTTGTGATGTTTTAGGTTTTTTTTTTTTTTTTTTTTCTTCATTGCGATCTGACCGTGTTCTATTCTTCCAGTGCCAATAAAGATCATTTGAATCTGATGTGCCTTTTTGAAGCCATTTTTTTCGCACATACAAAATCAATGCATGGGTGTTTCGAATAATACATATTGGTTTTGATTTACCGGTAATCACAATCTGTGTTTGAATAGCTGCATTGGAGGACCCCCATTGTCTTCATGAAGAGTACCTGTCCATGCTATCACATAGTGGGCTTATTAGCCCCCTTGTGTGTGATGGCAATATAAAAAAAAAAAAAAATTATAAAAAATGAATCAGAATAATTTGAATAGCTGCATTGGAGGACAAGTGAGACATTGTAGCTCTGTTGTCTCCATAAAGAGAGGCCAGTCAAGTTCCTCTACCCAAAACTCACTCATCCATGCCTTTATGGCCCTTGCTTTGTGCACTGGTGGGCAGTCATGTTGGAACAGGAAGGGGCCATCCCCAAACTGTTCCCACAAAGTTGGGAGCATGAAATTGTCCAAAATGTCTTGGTATGCTGACGCCTTAAGAGTTCCCTTCACTGGAACTAAGGGGCCAAGCCCAACCCCTGAAAAACAACCCCACACCATAATCCCCTCTCCACCAAATGATTTGGACCAGTGCACAAAGCAAGGTCCTTAAGGGCTCATGCACGCTGCAGCTCAAAGAAGCGGCTTTTACAGGCGTTTTTGAGAGGAGCTAGTGCCCCAAAGAGCTCAAAAAAGCTCAAAGAATCTTGAAAAAGCACAAAAACTTTTGTTCCAGCTGTTAGTATTTGCTTAACCGCTGTATAAAACAAAACAATCTAGGGGGGGGGTTTGTGAGAAAAAAGAAAAAACGCTTATGTTTAAAAAAGCTCAATGGAGCTTGAAGAGGAACTTGACTGGCCTGCACAGAGTCCCGACCTCAACCCGATAGAACACCGAAGTTGGGAGGATGAATTTGTCCATAAGATCTTGGTATGCTGACGCCTTAGGAGTTCCCTTTACTGGAACTAAGGGGCCAAGCCCAACCCCTGAAAAACAACTTCAAATCATAATCCTCCCTCCACCAAATGATTTGGACCAGTGCACAAAGCATGGTCCATAAAGAAATGGATGAGCGAGTTTGGGATGGAAGAACTTGACTGGCCTGCACAGAGTCCTGATCGCAACCCGATAGAACACCTTTGGGATGAATTAGAGTGCAGACTGCAAGCCAGGCCTTCTTGTCTATCATCAGTGCCTGACCTCACAAATGCTCTTCTGGAAGAATGGTCTAACATTCCCATAGACACACTCCTAAACCTTGTGGACGGCCTTCCCAGAAGAGTTGAAACTGTCATAGCTGCAAAGGGTGGGCCAACTCAATATTGAACCCTACGGACTAAGACTGGGATGCCATTAACCACTTCCAGCCATATGACATCCTGGGCTTTGAGCACGTATATCTGAATGATGCCTGTAGTTACAGACATCATTCAGATATTGCCGGTTTCAGCCGGCGAATCTCTACACCATAGGAATGATCATAGCGGCCGTTCCGCCGCTTGATCGTTCCTATGGAAGGCGAGAGGGGACATCCCCCCCCCCCCTCCCGCCGCTGCTTGCTCCGACTCACCGTTACGATCGGTGAGGCGGAGAGTGGATCCGCCGGCGCCGGATGTCGATCATAGAGATTTCCGGCGGACCAGATGGTCCCCGGAGTCTCTATGATCGTCGGAGGCCGGGCGCGATGTTATGACGTCACGCCCAGCCTCTCCATTCAAAAAAACGGCGCCGCTTCGGCTGAAATTTTTTTTATTTCAGGCTTCCCAGCCTAGTGGTGAGATATGGGGTCTTATTGACCCCATATCTCACTATTAAGAGCACCTGACATGTCATATTGCTATTACAAGGGATGTTTACATTCCTTGTAATAGGAATAAAAGTGATCAATTTTTTTTTTTTTTTTCAAAAAAGTGTCAAAATAAAAAAAATAAAATATAATTAACAATAGAAAAAAAAAAAAATTTTAAAGCGCCGCTGTCCCCGTGTGCTCGCACACAGAAGCGAACGAATACGTAAGTCCCGCCCACATATGAAAACGGTGTTCAAACCATACATGTGAGGTATCGCCGCGAACATTGGAGCGAGAGCAATAATTTTGGCCCTAGACCTCCTCTGTAACTCAAAACATGTAACCAGTAAAAAAATTTCAAGCGTCGCCTATGGGGATTTTTAAGTACCGAACATTGGCGCCATTCCACGAGCGTGTGCAATTTTGAAGCGTGACATGTTAGGTATCTATTTACTCGGCATAACTTCATCTTTCACAAAATGCAAAAACATTGGGCTAACTTTACTGTTTTTTGTTTTTTTTTTTAAACACAAAACAGTTTTTTTCCCAAAAAAACGCGTTCGAAAAATTCCTGCGCAAATACTGTGTGAGATAAAAAGTTGCAACAACCGCCATTGTATTCTCTAGGGTCTTTGCTAAAAAAAACATATATAATGTTTGGGGGTTCTATGTAATTTTCTAGCAAAAAAATTATGATTTTTACATATAGGAGCAAAGTGTCAGAATTGGCCCGGTATTGAAGTGGTTAAAGTCTGTGTAAAGGCAGGCGTCCCAATACTTTTGGTAATATAGTGTATGTTCCGTACATCTCTGCCGAACATTTTACTTTTTCCCTGTGTTTTATCACTTTGGAAAGTTATGTTAGTATTTGTTGGTCTGTGAAAAATGACTGCATTGAACTGGTAATATAAGTCCCATTTTACTGAACTATAGGACTCTCTGTTCCTCCATGCATACATAGTTATATAGTTGGTAAGGTTGAATAAAGACACCATTCCATACATGGGTTTCTTTCCCAGCAATGCCTTCACCCCAAGGAGCCGTCCACACACTATGGGGTCTATGTGTCAAAAAGACCCTTGTGCAGTTGTGACAAACGAGGATGAAATTGGCCATAATACCTCTAGTATGTGTGGTTCCTTAGCACCATCTAATGGCCACAAAACATATTTTTTGCCTTATTGAAGTATTTTTGAGGGGGGGGGGGGGGATGTAATGGCTGCTAGGTGGTGCTCATGAAGTAATAATTGTACATATTGAAGAAAATACGCTACTTTTTGTCTAATTCAAATGTCTGACGTAGCTGCACAGAGAACTTTTTATACATAGACTCCTATGTGTAGTTTTACAGATCTGGTGCTTCTGTCACAGGGAGTAATAAAAGCTATATTTCACTACAGGAAGGAGATAAAATGAAAAAAAATAAATAAATAAATCATACTGAAGGATAAGAAGACCTGGCTCACAAACGACATTCTGATTCCTCCCGAAGGTCTTCAGTAGGGTTGAGGTCAGGGTTCTGTGCCGAATTCTCCACACCAAACTGTTCAAACTGTTCCTGTAGTGACTAATTTGCACTCGCGCTCCATTTTTGAAGGTAATCGGACTTTTAGATGTTTTTGAAACCAATTTTTATGGGAGAAGTTGGGTTTAAAGTGGTGGTGCACTAAAATAGTATACACTATGTGATCAAATGTTTGTGGACCATCACATCTATAGTGCCCTTTCAGCCAAAAAAAAACATTTGTGAGCTCAGCTACTGATGTTGGATGAGAAGCACTGGCATGCAATTGGCATCCCAAAGGTGTTCAGTAGGGTTGACTTCAAGTACAGATTTTGGAAGAGAATACCTGGGTTGCAATCAACTTTCCACCTCATCCCATGTGTGTTCAGTAGGGTTGAGTTCAAGTACAGATTTTGGACAAGAAGACCTGGGTTGCAATCAACTTTCCACCTCATCCCACAGGTGTTTAGTAGAGATGAGGTCAGGTACTGATGTTGGATGAGAAGACCTGATCCCAAAGGTGTTCTGTAAAGTGGAGGTCAGGTACTGATATTGGATGAGAAGACCTGATCCCAATGATGCTCAGTAGGGTTAAGGCCAGGTACCGTTGTTGGATAAGAACAACTGATCCCAAAGGTGTTCAGTAAGGTTGAGGTCAGATACTGATGTTGGATGAGAAGACCTGATCCCAAAGATGTTCAGTCGGGTTGAGGTCAAGTACTGATATTACGTGAGCAGATCTGATCTCAAAGGCGTTCAGTAAGGTTATGGCCAGGTACTAATATTGGATGAGAAGACCTGATCCCAAAAGGTATTCAGTAGGGTTGAGGTAAGGTACTGTTGTTGGATGAGAAGACCTTGGTTGCAATCAAAGTTCCAACTGATCCCAAAGGTGTTCAGCATGATTGAGGTAAGGTATGGATGTTCAATGAGAAGACCTGGCTCACAATCAGCATATCAGTTCGCCCCAAAGGTGTTCAGTAGGGTTGAGGTCAGGGCTCTGTGCAGGGCACTTGAGTTCTGTCTCTCCAAATTCATCAAACCATGTCTTTATGGAGCTTGCTATGTACACAGGGGCACAATCCTGGTGGAACAGAAAAGGGCCTTTACCAAACTGTTATCACAAGGTTGGAAGAGCACAGTTGTCTAAAATGTCTTTGTATGCTGTAGGATTAACACCTGAACTCCCAAGGTTTATGGGGAGGTCTTCCTACTTTTCGCCATATTGTGTAGCTCAGTGAATTTAGTATGAGAACGGTCAGATGTCATTTCTGTCTCTGGCTATATATGGTCATATTTTTTTGTTCATCTGTAAGCTTCTCAGGCCAGACAAACTGCTACTACATTCAATACACCATTTGTTTAAATATTGTATGTCCGTAAATTTTTATACAGATCAGAGGTTGAAGATACATATCCATTTACACATTAACTTTTTCTTTGTGGACTTGCACACCATGCTGTACATACAGACTAAGACTCCATAATTTTTTGAGAAAATCCTGCAATTTTATTTATTTTTTAACCCTCTCTTCTTTACTCCAAGTGTGCATGGGGCTGTTTCATACTGGTAAACTACATACTTTTTATTTATTTTTTTTAAGCTGAACTCCAGGAGTTCTTTGCATTGCAAGTTTACGTTGGTTTAGCTTGGGTCAATGCAAGTACGGTATGTATATCTCGTACCTGAGGGATTGCTGTGGGAGCTGACAATCACTGTAGTTGGTGCTGTTACAGTAATCCCCAAGCCCCAAGATCCTGTGCTGTATCCTCTACACTGACCACAGGGGGTTGCTCACATGGCATTGCCACCAGTTATAGTAAGCCTTGTATGCTTTTAATGCATATAAAGCATTCTCTGATTGGACGAGGGGTGGTGACATAATGCCTTGTATTTATTGAAAAAAATGTAAGTATAGTTATTTATCCCCTCTTTGTGGCTTGAACAGCCTCCACTCTTCTGGGATGGCTTGACTTTGGAGTTTATCTGTGGGAATCTGTGCCATTTGTTTGGTCAGGTGCTGATGCTGGATCAGAAGACTTGATCCGAAAGGTGTTCAGTAGGGTTGAGGTCAGGTAATGATATTGGATGAGAAGACCTGATCCCAAAGGTGTTCAGTAGGGTTGAGGTCAGGTAATGATGTTGGATGAGCAGGCCTGGTCCTAAAGATGTTCAGTAGGAATGAGGTCAAGTCCTGATGTTGGATTGAGAAGGCCTGATCTTAATGGTAATCGGTAAGGTTGAGGTCAGGTACTGATGTTGGATGCGAAGGCATGATCCCAAAGGTGTTCAGTAGGGTTGAGGTCAGGTCCTGATGTTGAATGAGCAGGCCTGATCCCAAAGGTGTATAGTTGGAATGAGGTCAGTTACTGATGTTGGAGGCAAAACGGAAGAAATACTGTTGCGCATGAGTATGGTAGTCCGGCACCTATAAGAGTGGTGGTCAACTTCATAGGGGGTATTGCTTCAGGCCTTGCTGCCCTCTAGGACTGAGGGTGTCCTTAGTCTCACTAGAAAGGGGGCACACCAGACTAGAGCATTATTCCACATATATTTATTGAATAATAAAATAAAAAAACTACTCACAAACGTAAGAGCATAGGTTAGTCCATACAAGCCACTTGTCTGTAGCTATACAGTTCTGGAACGAACAGTCTCCAGATTGCGGGGGAGACCATGCAGGGGCGCCTGCTGGCTGACGCATTTTGAAGGACTCTCCTTCCTCAGAGCCTCTGAGGAGCCTCTGAGAAGCTATGGGCAAGTGGCTTGTATGAGCAAACCTATGTTCTTACGTTTGTGAGTAGTTTTTTTATCATTTTTTATGCAATAAATAAATGTGGGATAATGCACTAGGCTGGTGCGCCTTCTTTCTTTCCATTTACTTCTGATGTTGGATGAGAAGACCTGATCCCAAAGGTGTTCAGTAAGGTAGAGGTCAGGTACTGATGTTGGATGAGAAGAGCTGATCCCAAAGGTGTTCAGTAGGACTGAAGTCAGGTACTGAAGTTAGATCAGAAGTCCTCATCCCAAAGATGTTCAGTAGGAATCAGGTCTGGTCCTGATGTTGGATGAGAAGACCTAATCCCAAAAGGTGTTCAGTAGGGTTGAGATCAGGTACTGATGTTGGATGAGAAGAGCTGATCCCAGAGGTTTTTAGTAGGTTTGAAGTCAGGTACTGAAGTTAGATCAGAAGTCCTCATCCCAAAGATAAGGTCAGGTACTGATGCTGGTTGAGAAGACTTGATCCCAAAGATGTTCATTAGGGGTGAGGTCAGGCCCTGATGTTGGGTGAGAAGATCTGATTCCAACGGTGCTCAGTAGGGTTGAGGTCAGGTACTGAAGTTGGATGAGAAGACCTGATTGGAAGACCGAGGATTTCAATGAAAGCAGAAGCCATCAGCACAAGGGACACATCATACTGATGTCCCTTGTGCTGATATTTTTTTTTTTTTTTAACTTTGACTAAACTTGGGCTTTAACCCTCTGCACACTGTTATACTCCCTTGCATACCCCTAGCAAGCTTTAGCTTTAAAACAGGTTCCCATATATTGCAATAGGTGTTTAAGCTGGCCATATGTGGCCCCTCTCTGGTCAGTCTCGATTCTGCAATGCCAAATGCTTGCTCATAGCAAAATTATTGGACATACAGTGCCAATGTTGGGTAAACTGACCATGTGTGCAGGCCAGCATGACCATGCACCCATAAATATGCCCTGGCTCAGGAGGAAAGGGGTGACCGCATGTATTAAATAGAAGGGCAAACACTTCATGTTTTCTCTAATAGCTTGTGCTAAACTTCAGCATCGGCCACCCTCATTCAACCCAGACTTACTGCGGGGGACAGTGCCGGGCCGTGGCTTTTTTATTTTTACTACTGCTGGGCAATTTATTTTTATTTTTTTAACTTGGATTTGTGCTTTACATACTTGGGGCCTCTACACTGGTTCTTCTTAGTGTGCAATTACTCTTGTCAACAAAGGTGGATCTCAGCAAAAGCGAAACTCCTATTGCTGGGTATGAAACAAACCTGCTGATTCGCCAAAACTGCACTCAGTTCCTAAGTCCTGTTGTGGGCTGAGTGGTGTCAGCCCTGCCCAGATGTCTTTTGCTAAACTTCTCCAACCACCCCCCCCCCCCCCCCCCCCCATAGGACAGAGCAAAAAAAAAAATAGTCCCTGGAGGCAAATGGTTAAATAAAAGTTGAGTTTTCGTTTGAAAATATCTCTTTAATTTCGCTGCAATGTATTGGATTTGGTGCATGTGGGCGCTGTGCTGGAGGTCACTGTGATATGACACAGACCAAGGCTTAAGCTCTTGCAGAAAAGATAATAATCAGAAAACACGAAGCCCTTGAAAATACATTCAATGAATAATCTTTACTGCCAGGCTCAAGGTTCTATCTCGGATTGTATGACACGCACAGTGGATTTTTTTCGGTTGTAATTCTTATCCTTGTGTGCACACAATTACAGCAAAGATGCATCCTTTATATCCAATTACAGACTCCTGTTGTCCCCAAGTTTGCATGAACAATTTAATATGACGCATGTCACGTGTCTCATGAGAACATTGGCGGTCAATAGGGCAGGGGTTCCTAAACTTTTTAAGCCAAGGTCACAAATGACTAAAAATTCCTACATGCATTGACATACCTCCTTAGACTCGATCTGTGACTGCATGGTCACTTGCTGATTTGGCATAATCCACAGGCAGTTTAACGGCTTCAATACCGTGCACTTACACTTACTTCCTGCCCAGGCCAATTTTCAGCTTTCAGCGCTGTCACTTCTTAAATGACAATTGTGCGGTCATGCTACACTGTACCCAAACTACATTTTTATCATTTTGTTCCCACAAATAGAGCTTTCTTTTGGTGGTATTTGATCACCTCTGCGGTTTTTATTTTTTGCTAAACGAATAAAGAAAGACAGAAAAATTTGAAAAAAATTAAAGTTTTTCTTTGTTTCTGTTATAAAATCTTGTAAATAAGTAAGTTTCCTCCTTCACTGATAAGCTGCACTGATAAGGTGGCACTGATGAGGTGGCACCAATGAGATGGCACTGATGGGCACTGATAGCCAGCACTGGTGGGTGACACTGATATGCAGCACTGATGGCCATTGATAGGCGGCACTGATGGGCAATATGCAGCACTGATGGGCATTGATAGGTGGCAGTGATGGGCACTCATAGGTGACACTGGGCACTGAAAGGCTGCACTGATGGGTGCTTATGGGTGGCACTGATAGGCGGCACTGATGGTTGGCACTGATGGACTGCACTGTTAGGCATCACTGGTGGAACTGCCACTGGCAGGCATTTTTAATTGACACTGATTGGCAGCTGCCTGGGCACTCATTTGCATATCCCTGGAGGTCTAGGTTGGCATACCTGGTGGTCCAGTGTGGTGGCCATTCCTGGTGGTCCTGGTGGCGTCCTGGGTGGGCATCCGAGGGGGGGCTGCGCTGATAAACGATCAGCACAGACCCCCCCATCAGGAGAGCAGCCGATCGGCTCTCCACTACTCGCGTCTGTCAGACGCGAGTGAGGAAAAGCTGATCAATGGCTCTTCCTGTTTACATCGTGATCAGCTGTGATTGGACACGGCTGATCACGTGGTAAAGAGCCTCCGTCAGAGGCTCTTTACCGGGATCGGTGTAGCGGTATGGTATAGTGACACACCACACCACCGATTGCCGCGATGCATGCCCTGGTGGCGTGGCGGCTGTTATCCTGATGGATGTCATATGATACCCAGTCAGGATAACTGAACACCCGCCCAGCCGTTATTCTGCTATAGGCCGGGCGGGAAGTGGTTAAAGAGTAACTCCACTTTGTTAAGGAAAAAAAAAAAACATCCCCCTCTGGGTGATCTGTGTACATTGCAGGGATTTTACTAAATGTGTTGCAGATTCCTACCTTGTGTTATTCTGAAGGAATAGCTGTTTGTTTCTCTGTGTCCAAGTGGATATAATGGGAGTGACTTTATAATTATCAATCAGCTGCTGCACCTGCAGGGCTCTAATGAGGAAAGAGGCAGGGCCTGCATCCCTTTAGATGTGATTTCCCTTTGGGAGGATCTCACCAAAAAAATGACATTTATGTTGCAGGGGATGCCCAAAATCTGACTTGTATCTTAGTGCAGACTTCTGGGAAAATCAGCGAGCCAATCACACAAGCAGGAAGTTACATATTTAGGGGGCGTTCTGTATACCATCTGTGTACAGAACGCTTTCAGGTTGCCATTTTGCATTTTACCAAAAACAACAGCAACGCAGATTGAAGAGGAAATAAAAGGAATGCCGTTTACATGTATGGGTGTGACCTACGTATGCGTGAGAGCACAAGGGGATGGGGGCCCTTTAAAAAATTTATTTTTTATTTTTATACTTTCCCTTAATTTTTTTATTTTTTGATCACTTTTATTCCTATTACAAGCAATGTAAACATCCCTTTTTATAAGGAATAAGGCATGACAGGTCCTCTTTACGGAGAGATCTGAGGTTTGTGTGAAGTTCCCACATCTCTCCTCTATGCTGGAGAGCCTGAGATAAAAAAAAATCGATCTCGGGCTTCCCAGCAAACAAAAAAAGATAGTGTTTACATCTGGCGCTGGAAGCGACTTTATGATGTCGCCTCTGGCCTCCGAGGGTCATAGAGCTGGCCAGAGACCATCCGATCCTCGGCCAGCTCTATGGTAAACCGCTGGCAGATTCATTCTCCAGGCTCCCCAATCACCCGGATGATTCGGGAGGAGCACCGGAGGGTGGTGGGAGGGTACGTCCCCCTGCCACCGCCCTCTGGTGCTTCTCCCGGCTCGCAATCAAGCGGCTAAAAAAGCAATCAAGCAGCTAAACAGCTGTGGGTTTTTGGCTAAGATCAAGTGTAGTATCTGTTCTTATCAGTGATCTAGTGGAGGTTCTGTGCTGTCATTCTAGCCTGGCCAAGCTTGGAATGGTGGCTATGAATCTCTTCTAGAGTGATGGGGGCTTGGAAGGTTAGTACCAGCTGGGACAGAAACCGGGGTGCCAACAGGCAGTTGGGGCACGAGAGTAATCCCCCCCCGGGAAAGCTGGAAGAGCCCAGTGCCTCCTGGTTTGAATGTTCTACCTTGTCTGGCCATGGGCTCGGAAGGCAGAAGGTCCGCGGTGCCTGTGCCCCCTGGGAGTGGTCGCCCTAGGGGTGCACTTAGTAACACTTAGGTGTGGGATCCCACGGTGTGAACAGACACATGGTCACAGTCACCAAATTGCTTTCCTTTTGCTCTACGCCTTTTAGGGCTATGCCTTTTGGCTAAGTCCGGGGGCAATTTTTCATCTACCAGGCCTCAGGGCCCGGCCAGTGCATGGCCACTTTTTTACTTTCTACTTATTTTTTATTTTTTTTACTTTTGTGTGTGTTTTCACTGGATGAAGGGTGTGAGTCCTCGGGCCTGCCCTGACATCTAGAGGGAGGATGTGTGGCCCTCAGGTTCCTTCCTCCCCTGCCCCTGGGGGGTCTTTCTTCGCAAGAGCCCCTTGACCAAGTATTCAATGGTTGGCTTCAGCTGACTTAGAGGAACGGGGTCTGCCTGACCTCATTCTGGCTAGGCAGACTATTGTAAAACTTAGTCTCTGGCAGGAGATTCAGGGTAGAGGTCCTACTCCTTGGGGGGGGGGACGACTAAAAGTACACCCTTACCTTTTTTCCGTTTTAGGTTTTTTGCACCACTGCGGACTAAAAAAAACCCACAGCTGCTATGATGGCTTTTACATGTGAGGGAATCGCCTGCTGAAAAAAAAACATATGGATGGTTCCTACAGCTGCACCCATCATTCAGATATCGTTACTTCAAGTCCTCGACCCCATATGAACGCCAACCAGGGGAAGTGGTTAGGATCTACTTTTCAGTGACGTGACACCCGCTGCAAGCATGAATTCATTAAAGCTGGCCATAGATAGATGGAATTTCGAATGAAAATTCTTCAGAAAATTCATATGAAAATTCTTAGAACATTTGAGTTTCGTTGAAAAGATTTAGTTTTGCTTTTACCATTTGATTTTGGAGTGAATGGGCTTTACCAAATGAAAACCGCATACACTGTTAGAAATGTGTTTGAGAAAAAAATTT
Source organism: Aquarana catesbeiana (assembly GCF_042186555.1). Taxonomy (NCBI): domain Eukaryota; kingdom Metazoa; phylum Chordata; class Amphibia; order Anura; family Ranidae; genus Aquarana; species Aquarana catesbeiana. Next base: position 306,493,369 of record NC_133332.1, on the reverse strand, counting down.
CCATCTTGCTCTTCCGAATTTTCTTATTACGTCGGTCAATAACGAACATCGATTTGACCCCACTATTGATTAGAAAAACGAACTAACTTTCTTTTATTTTTTCCTAAGAATTTTTATTCGAAATTCTACCCATCTATGGCCAGTTTCAGGCCCCATTCAAACCTGAGCGTTTTGTAGCTTGAAGCCTCAAGCTACAAAACGCTTGAGGGGAAAAAAATCCATAATTTTCTATGGAGATCGTTCACATCTCCACTCCAAGTCACCTGAAGCCCTACGCCTGAAGCTCAAACAAGTTCTGGACCCTTTTTTGTCGCTGGAATTGGGCAGATTTGGGCACTTTTGGAGCAGGAAGCAGATGACAAAATCTAAAAACACAGCAACAAATGATGAAACAGATTATCAATTTTCCTATTGGCTAATAAAAAAAAAACGCCAAAGCTCAAAAACGCCGGAAAACGCTGCATGGAAATGTGCAAATACGCATGACAAAGCGCTGGAAACACACTCAAAAACGCTACGCTCAGGTGTGAATGGGGCCTTAGTCTTGTCTACCTGCCATCACATCTGGACATTTGGATAAACACTCCCCAACTTAGCATATCAAAGCATGGACATTCACTTTCTACTACCTGGCCTCCACCTTTTTACCAGCCCTCTAAAGACAAAAGGAACAATCTTAATTACAATGCATTACATGTCTTTAGCCTACTGACCAGTGGCGCCCCGTCCATTAGGGGCACCCGAGTGCCGCCCCCCTCTATCCATGGACGCCCTCCACCTTCTAGCAATGCTCTATCCATCGCCACCTCCACCCCCTATTCATGCGTCCGGCCTCTTTCAGGACATCGGGGGCCTGAATTACAGCACGGGGTGTTTTTTTGAAGCACCTGAGAAGAGGCTTCAAAATAGGGTAGGCTTGTGGCGCAGAGCACTGCATTACAAGCCCACCCAGGTGTTACAACAGCGAATGATGATTCACTGTTGCAACACTGATCCTCCTCCTGGCCAATCGAGAAGTGGGTCTGATACCCATCACCCGATTGGCTGAAAGGACAGGCGATCCTATTGGATGCCTAGGAGGAGGGGATGAAACGCAAGGCAGAAGCGAGGAGGAGAGGACACATGAGCCACTACCCGGTGCCCCGATCCCCGCTGCTCCTTGATTTCCGCCATTGCCAGATACCTGCCGCCTAGATGGGGTAAGTGGACCGACCGGCAGACAGCGAGCGGGTGGGGGATCTTTGAGGTGCCGTGGAGGGGGAGGGTGCTTGTTTGCCACCCCCCCCAAACAAAAAACCACGAGCCACCACTGCTAATGACAGAAACTTGGTAAAACCACTTCTTCATATCTTTGGGCCCATCTATAATAATAATAATCATATATAAGTATAATGATGGCATACATTCCCTACAGATATACACTATATTGTGAAAAGTACCAATATTGAGTTGGCCCACCCTTTGCAGCTATAACAGCTTCAGCTCTTCTGGGAAGGCTGTCCACAAGGTTTAGAAGTGTGTCTATGGGAACGTTTGACCATTCTTCCAAAAGTGCATTTGTGAGGTAAGGCACTGATGACAGACGAGAAGGCCTGACTCGCAGTCTCTGCTCTAATTTATCCCAAAGGTGTTTTATCGGGTTGAGGTCAGGACTCTGTGCAGGCCAGTCGAGTTCCTCCACCCCAAACTCACTCATCCATTTCTTTATGGACCTTGCTTTGTGCAATGGTGCGCAGTCATGTTGGAACAGGAAGGGGCCATCCCCAAACTGTTCCCACAAAGTTGGGAGCATGAAATTGTTCAAAATGTCTTAATATGCTGATGGCTTAAGAGTTCCCTTCACTGGAACTAAGGAGCCAAGCCCAACCCCTTAAAAACAACCCCACACCATAATCCCCCCTCCACCAAATGATTTGGGCCAGTGCACAAAGCAAGGTCCATAAAGACATGTATAAGCGAGTTTGGGGTGGAGGAACTTTACTGGCCTGCACAGAGTCCTGACCTCAACCCGATAGAACACCTTTGGGATGAATTAGAGAGGAGACTGCGAGCCAGGCCTTCTCGTCCACATCAGTGCCTGACATCACAAATGCGCTTCTGGAAGAATGGTCAAACATTTCCATAAATATACTCCTAAACCTTGTGGACAGCCTTCCCAGAAGAGTTGAAGCTGTTATAGGTGCAAAGGGTGGGCCAACTCAATATTGAACCCTACTGATGCCATTAAAGTTCATGTGCGTGTACAGGGAATTTGACCATATAGTGTATATTTTATTGGATATTGCCCTTTGTTTTACAATCTAACAACAATACCTGACCCCAACCCCACTGAACATTTCTGGGATCAGGTCCTAACCTCAGCCCTACTGAACACCTCTGAGATCAGGTATTCCTAACCAACATCAGTACTGGACCTCAACCCCACTGAACATTCCTGGGATTAAGTCTTCTCATCCAACATCACTATCTGACCTTAACCTCACTGAATACCTCTGGGGTCAGGTCTTCTTATCTAACATCATTACCTAGGAGGCCACTTTACTGAGTATAGCTGGAATACCGCATTCTCAACTACATATAAAACCTCCCACTGTACCAAACAATAGGAAATTTTACCCGAAACAATCTCCTAGGTGTTGGTGGCTAGGTGGAGAAACTGAATCCCTTTACCATATACTATAGCATTGCATATCTCTCCATTCCTAATGGAATTCTGTATTCTCCCTGGCCTCCACTGTTATAGGTAACCTGATATTACCGGATCCTACCCTTGCATTACTGTATCTAGATATTGAGCGTCTACCCCCTAATACCAGATCTCCATCTACTTTTGGGAGGTAAACTCAATCTTATTATGGAATTCCATTTTACAATCCACTTTAGCTGACACCCTTAGAGACTTAAACCACCAATGTAAAATGGAAAAACTATTAGCATCAAAAAATGTAGAGAACAAAAGATTTGCACTATTTTGGTCCTTGTGGCTGAATAACCCCAACTGCACAGTAAAAATAATGATGAGATGTATTTACAACGCCCTCTATTGTTGACTGGAACTTCTTGTTTTGCCAGTTGCTTTTTTCCTGTTTAGTTACTCTTTCCACTTTCTACCTAATCTTTACCCCTGAAGGAAAAAAAAGTGACATTTCTAGAATGACCATCTTTCTTCCTTTACCCTTTGTATGAAGTTGCTGGACCCTCAATGATAATACTGCATGTACAATTTTTTCCCATATACAGTACATAATTTATCTTTCTTTACTTCCTACTTTCTTGATTGCCTTCCATAAACTTCCTGTTGATGTTAACCTAGTCAATGTACGCTGTATGACTTCATCGTCTCATTTCGTGTACTTTTTTGCAAGAAATTCTCAATAGAGAACTATTGGAATTCAAATCAGTACCTGACCTCAACCTTATCGAACACCTCAGGTTGAATTGAAATGCCAACTGTTGCCAGGTCTTCTTGTCCAAACACAGTACCTGACCACAACCTTATTGACCTCCTCAGGATGAATTAAAATGCGAACTGTTGCCAGGTCTTCTCATCCAATCTCAGTACCTGACCTCAACCCTATTGAACACCTCGGGATGAATTGAAAAGCAGACTGCTGCAAAGTCTAATTATCCAACCTCAGTATCTGACCTCTACCTTATTGATCAGCTCGGGATGAATTGAAATGCCAACTGTTGTTAGATCTTCTCATCCAACCTTGGTATCTGACCCCAACCTTATCAAACACCTCAGGATGAGATGAAATACCAACTTTTACCAGGTTTAAACCTCCAACCTTAGTACCTGACCTCAACCTTATGGAACTCTTTGGGATGAACGGAAGTGGTAGCTGTTGCCTTTATGGAAGGCAACCTAAGTACCTGACCTCAACCTTATTAAACACTTCGGGATGAATTGAAATGCCAACTGCTGCCAGGTATTCTCACCCAACCTCAGTACCTGACATCAACCTTATTGAACACCTCGGATAAATTGAAATGCCATCTGTTTCCAGGTCTTTTATTCCAACCTCAGTAACTGACTTGACAAGTGCTTTTTTGGCCGAGTGGGCACCAATTTTCCCAAACACTCCTTTGTGGAAAGTCTTCCTAGAAGACTGGATGTTATTATAGTAGTTTAGTCTCAAAGTGGGGACGACATTGGAACTATTGGAATTACCATCACTACCTGACTTCAACTTTATCGAACACCTCAAGATGAAATGAATACCAACTGTTGCCAGTTCTTCTCATCCAACCTCGGACCCTGACTTCACAAGCGCTCTTTTGGCTGAGTAGGCACCGCTCTCCCCAAAAACTTTTAAACTTTGTGGAAAGTCTTTGTCATAAATCAGATGTGATCAGAGCTGAGTGACTGTGACAGAGTGAACCAAATGTAGGTAGGTGAAAAAGTAAGTCATTTATTAATATAAAGCATACAAATATAAACGCACCACCAATACCAAACAGTGTAAACAACCAAACAGTGACAACAAACTAACAAGCATATACAGCAAAAGGGGATACCAGAATCGTCTTAGCCAGGCCAGGGTCATAAAAGAGATCAGCAGATGGGGGGCAAGGAGCAAGACAGACAGGGAGAAGGTGGAAGGGATCAGACTGCCGGGTAAGCGAACAGGAATACAGAGATGAGGGACAGAATCAGGTTTCAGGTCAGGGCACATGGACAATACCAAGGCAAGGATGTGTGAGCTTTGCCGGGTATTTATACCATTTCCTGCAATCAGGCTCAGGTGATGCCTAACTGCAGGAGGTGATATCGTCTCCATACTGCCAGGATCCAACCGCTGGTGGACGCCAGTTCTGTGGGCCAAAGATCACATAACACCAGAAGGGGAAAGCTCTCCTGACAGTTCCAAACTGCCAGGAGACACCTGCTGGTGGACCTCAGTACTGCACGCCAAATGTCAGATAGTATTACCAGCGGGTGTAACCTTTCCTGACAGTCTTCCTAGAAGACCAACCTTAGTGCCTGACCTGAACCTTACTGGACATCCCAGGATGAATTGAAATGCCAACTGTTGCCAGGTATTCTCATCCAACCTCAGTACTTGACATCAACCTAATCGAACATCTCGGGATAAATTGAAATGCCAACTTTTGCCAGGTCTTTTAATCCAACTTCAGTAACTAACTTGACAAGTGCTTTTTTGGCTGAGTGGGCGCCAATTTTACCAAAAACTCCTTTGTGGAAAGTCTTTCGAGAAGACCGGAGGTTATTATAGTCTCAAAGAGGGGACGACATTGGAACTATTGGAATTACCATCACTACTTGACCTCAACCTTATCGAACACCTCAGGATGAATTGAATACCAACTATTGCTAGTTCTTCTCATCCAACCTCAGTCCCTGACTTCACAAGCACTCTTTTGGCTGAGTAGGCACTGCTTTCCCCAAACACTCCTAAACTTTGTGGAAAGTCTTCCTAGAAGCCCAACCTCAGTTCCTGGCCTGAACCTTATTGAACATCCCAGGATGAATTGAAATGCCAACTGTTGCCAGGTCTTCTCATCCAATCTCAATACATGACCCCAACCTTATTGAACACCTTGAGATGAATTGAAATGCCAGCTGTTGCCAGGTCTGCTCATCCAACCTATAGGAAGACTTTCCTCAAAATTTAGGAGTGTCTGGGAAAATTGGTGCCTACTTACCTGAAAAGGCAGTTACAAAGTCAAGTACTGAGGTTGGATGTGAAGATCTAGCAACAGTTGGCATTTGAATTCATCCTGGGATGTTTGTTGAGGTTGAGTACAGGTACTGAGGTTGGATGAGAAGACCTGGTCACAGTTGGTGCTTCAATTCATCCTGAGGTGTTCCATAAGGTGTTGAGGTCCGGTACTGAGCTTGGATGAGAAGACCTGGCAACAGTTTGCATTTGAATTCATCCTGGGATGTTTCATGAGGTTGAGTTCAGGTAGGAAGGTTGGATGAGAAGACCTGGAAACAGTTGGCATTTCAATTCATCCTGAGGTGTTCGATAAGGTTGAGGTCAGGTACTGAGGTTGGTTATCTAGAAAGATTTTCCACAAAGTTTAGGAGTGTCTGGGGAAATTGGTGCCTACTCAGCCAAAAGAGTACTTGTGAAGTCAGGTACTGAGGTTGGATGAGAAGACCTGACAACAATTGGTGTTTCAATTCACCTCGAGGTGTTCAATAAAGTTGGGGGTTAGGTACTGAGGTTGGATGAGAAGACCTGGCAACAACAGTTGGCATTTCAGTTCATCCTGGAATGTTCAATAAAGTTAAGGTCAGATACTGAGGTTGCCTTCACTAAAGACAACAGTTGGCATTTCAGTTCATCCCATGTTGTTCAATAAGGTTGAGGTCAGGCACTGAAGGTTGGTCTCCTAGGAAGACTTTCCACAATGTTTAGGAGTGTTTGGGAAAGATGACGCCCACGCAGGCAAAACAGCACTTGTCAAATCAGGTACTGAGGTTGGATGACAATACCTAGAAACAGTTGGCATTTCAGTTCATTACAAGGTGTTTGGTAAGGTTGAGGTCAGGTATGGAGGTTGGATGAGAAGACCTGGAAACAGTTGGCATTTCAATTCATCCTGAGGTGTTCGATAAGGTTGAGGTCAGGTACTGAGGTTGGTTATCTAGAAAGATTTTCCACAAAGTTTAGGAGTGTCTGGGGAAATTGGTGCCTACTCAGCCAAAAGAGTACTTGTGAAGTCAGGTACTGAGGTTGGATGAGAAGACCTGACAACAGTTGGTATTTTAATTCATCCCAAGGTGTTCAATAAGGTTATAGTCTCAAAGTGGGAATGACATACTGTACAAGATTAATTCCCTTGTTTCCGGAACTTTATGTGCATGGTTTTTGAAGACAAAGAAGTTTGTATTCACATCCTGCCCAAGTATGTTGTTTTTTTTTTTTTTGTTGAACTGGATCAACTAGTGTCTTTTTTCAACCAGAACTATCTAACTATTAAGTCTCTTTTTTTGCAGCCTGCTTTTTTATTTAATTTTTTAAGCAGAGTGACGTTAAAGTAATTTTTTTTGTAAAACTCTCCTCAAAATAATAATATAAATGAACTCAGTAGTGATAAACAGCTAGCAAGCTACGCCAAAGCAAAAGCATAATTTGTTGCTGCTTACATATATAAAACCTATGCAGTTCCAACCAAAGTTGAAAAGTCAGGGTCTGGCCGTGTCTTCTCAGGGTGATTTGCATAGATATTGGTGAGTGTGGGCGGGTTGCAGTGGGACGGTTCTGTTTTCATAGGGCTTGCTCTCCTTATATCTTGAATTCCACTTAGTTGCAGACACAAAGCTAACCGTGTAGCTGGAGCTTCTGCTTTCAGAACATGGCTTGCCACACTCCGAAACTTCTACGGATGCTCCTCGGTGGTCTTCACGTCAAGGTGTGTCCTAGGAATTATTCCACGGTCCCGAAATTGTCTACGAACTGCATCAGAAGCTTCTCATTCTCTGCCAGACGCCGAGACGCCAAATCCAGCTCGGGGTAAGAGAAATTCAGAAATATTCATCTCACAATATAACGTTTTTTTTTCTTGTACCAATGCATAGACCACCGTGGATTGCATTTCAGAGGGGTGGCAAGGGCTGCCGTCAAGTGTGAATGAGCCCTAAGGCCAGGTTAAAAAAAGTGGTGGTTTCTACCAGGCTGTTCAGGAGGCAGCAGTGTATCACCTGTTCATTTTTTGGATTTTTTTTTTGCCAAAATGTTTTTTTTTTAAACTGCGAGCCAAGTGTTGCGATCCCATTGACTCCAATGGGACAAGCTAAATCAAGTTAAGGCGGTGTTAAACCCAACACCAAAGATGGAATATATTGCAGATTACCAATCATTAGATGTGGCGGCTGCATTCGTTTTCTTTTTTTTTAGACTTTTTTCCCTCTGTTTTCACCTGGAGAATTAGCCAGTGACACATCTCCTGTATTAGAGCGCCCCCACTCTGGAGGAACAAGCACAGGGGGCACAGCAGACAGTAGAATTGTTAGTCTGGGGGGAGGGGAGTGTTAGATGGGTTAGCAGATTTAAATACACTAACAAACTGAAACCAAACTCCAGCTTACACTTTATAATCAGTTAGTTTTTTTTTTTTGTGATAAAGGTTTTACATAAATAAAAGCCGATATTTTAAATGATAATAAAGCAGTGCTAAATTCAAAGAGTTGGGTTATTAAAAAAATGGTGTTAAATGAATGAAAAGAATTTAACCACTTGACGTCCTTGCTATAGCCGAAAGACGGCTATATCGCGGACCTCAAATGCCGGGAGGGTATCCATGTACGGGGTATAAAATTTTGCAAACAGGTAATTTTTCTCCTTCGCTGATGTGCACTGATGAGGCTGCGCTAATGGGCACTGATAGGCGACACTGGTGGGCACTGATGTCCTAGGTGGGTTGAGCAAGGTGTTCTGTTGGGTTGAGGACAGGACTCTGTGCAGGCCAGTCAAGTTCCTCCACCTCAAAATCGCTCATCTATGCCTTTTATGGACCTTGCTTTGTGCACTGGTGCGCAGTCATGTTGAAACAGGAAGGGGTCATCCCCAAACTGTTGCCACAAAGTTGGGAGCATGAAATTGTCCAAAATGTCTTGGTATGGTGACGCCTTAAGAGTTCCCTTCACTGAAACTAAGGGGGCCAAGCCCAAAAATAACCTCACACCATAATCCCCCTCCATCAAATTATTTGGACCAGTGCACAAAGCAAGGTATCAAGGTCCATAAAGACAAGGATATGTGATTTTGGGGTGGAGGAACTTGACTGGCCTGCACAGAGTCCTGACCTCAACCCGATTGAACACCTTTTGGATAAATTAGAGCGGAGACTGCGAGCTAGTCCTTCTCATCCAACATCAGTGCCTGACCTCACAAATGCACTTCTGGAAGAATGGTCAAACATTCCCATAGACACACTCCTAAACCTTGTGGACAGCCTTCCCAGAAGAGTTGAAGCTGTTATAGCTACAAAGGGTGGGCCAACTCAATATTGAACCCTACGGACTAAGACTGGGATGCCATTAAAGTTCATGTATGTGTTGTGTGTGTGTGTGTGTGTACACACAGTATCTCACAGAAGTGAGTACACCCCTCACATTTTTGTAAATATTTCCTTCTATCTTTTCATGTGACAACACTGAAGAAATGACACTTTGCTACAATGTAAAGTAGTGAGTGTACAGCTTGTATAACAGTGTAAATTTGCTGTCCCCTCAAAATAACTCAACACACAGCCATTAATGTCTAAACCGCTGGCAACAAAAGTGAGTACACCCCTAAGTGAAAATGTCCAAATTGGGCCCAAAGTGTCAATATTTTGTGTGGCCACCATTATTTTCCAGCACTGCCTTAACCCTCTTGGGCATGGAGGTCACAAGAGCTTCACAGGTTGTCACTGAAGTCCTCTTCCCCTCCTCCATGATGACATCACAGAGCTGGTGGATGTTGGAGACCTTGCGCTTCTCCACCTTCCGTTTGAGGATGTCCCACAGATGCTCAATAGGGTTTAGGTCTGGAGACATGCTTGGCCAGTCCATCACCTTTACCCCCCCCCCCCCCCCAGCTTCCTTAGCAAGGCAGTAGTGATCTTGGAGGTGTCTTTGGGGTCGTTAACACGTTGGAATACTGCCCTGCGGCCCAGTCTCTGAAGGGAGAGGATCATGCTCTGCTTCAGTATATCACAGTACATACTGACATTCATGGTTCCCTCAATGAACTGTAGCTCCCCAGTGCCGGCAGCACTCATGCAGCCCCAGACCATGACACTCCCACCACCATGCTTGACTGTAGACAAGACACACTTGTCTTTGTACTCCTCACCTGGTTGCCGCCACACACGCTTGTCACCATCTGAACCAAATAAGTTTATCTTGGTCTCATCAGACCACAGGACATGGTTCCAGTAATCCATGTCCTTAGTCTGCTTGTCTTCAGCAAACTGTTTGTGGGCTTTCTTGTGCATCATCTTTAGAAGAGGCTTCCTTCTGGGTCGACAGCCATGCAGACCAATTAGATGCAGTGTGCGGCGTACGGTCTGAGCACTGACAGGCTGACCCCCCCACCCCTTCAACCTCTGCAGCAATGCCGGCAGCACTCATACGTCTATTTCCCAAAGACAACCTCTGGATATGACGCTGAGCACGTGACCTCAACTTCTTTGGTCGACTATAACGAGGCCTGTTCTGAGTGGAACCTGTCCTGTTAAACCACTGTATGGTCTTGGCCACCGTGCTGCAGCTCAGTTTCAGGGTCTTGGCAATCTTCTTATAGCCTAGGCCATCTTTATGTAGAGCAACAATTCTTTTTTTCAGATCCTCAGAGAGTTCTTTGCTATGAGGTGCCATGTCAAGAAACTATTAGGTAAGCACCTGAGACCTTGTAACTCTAACGAGTCACATGACACCAGGGAGGGATATATATATATACACACACACACTATAATATATCTTTCTGCATATGAAAGGGTTAACACGGTTCAAAGATTATGCAGTAAAGTCAAGGCAATGCTGCGTCACTGTCATCGATCAAACAGAACCTAAACATTAACTGTGTTGTGGTATGCAAAACATTGTACATAGAAGAGCAACAGCAGAAAAAGACCAAGGGGTCATTATGATTTTATTTTTATTTTTTTTACCTTTTTTGTCTGATAGATCTAGGTTTATTCCAAGCAGGTTTAAATTCACTAAGAGGGTCTATTTATAAAACCTTCATTGGACAAATATCACACACATTCATGCAGGCTGCCGTAGTTTCTGTAATAGATTAATTCCTTTTATCGTGTGCTCCACCTAGTGGCCAAAAGAGAGTATACGTTTTCTGAAATACTTCTATGGGAAAATACGCCACCTTTTGGTCACTAGATCGAGCTGACAATCATAGGGATAATAATATTACAGAAACGACAAACAAAATTTGTGCAGTTTTCAAGAATGTGTGTGACATTCATCCAGTGATTTTTTTTTTTTTTAATTTTTATTTTTTTATGAATAAACCCTTACTATTGACTGACGCACTACCTCTGCTTGAAAAAAATAAAAAAAACATGCATAAAAGGAAGGAGCACTAGACCAAAAGATTAAAGAATCCAAATTAATTTATTGATATTGTACTAAAAAAAAAAGAAAAAAAGAGAGACCTACGCGTTTCGGGGGTCAAAGCATGTTTTTAGAACAATACCAATAAATGAATTTGGACTGGCACTCCTTCCTTTTATGTATGCTTTTTTTTCTGGTAACCTAATGGAATGGCCACCGGACGATAGCCTTGTCTGTAATCAGCAACTCACACCAAAGTCCTACCTCCTACCTGTGCTGAAAGTCTGTTCCAAGAAAACTACTTTCTGGCAAAATAATATTTTCTAAGGTTAGTTTTGAACTTTCCTCCTGCTAGGTTGAGGTCACATTCCAATGTTCTTGATCTCAGTTTCATATTGAAAATACTGCCCTCTTGAACCATTTCTTCTCCAGCCTTCAGTAGACTTGATAGCCCTTTAGGAGATTAGGTCTCTGGAAGGGGCTGGGGTCTCTCTAGGAAGATAGGGTTTTTGCAGGGGCAATGTGGGAGAGTTGATAGCTCTTTAGGAAATTAGGTTTATTGAGGAAGTTGGGGTCTCTTTGGGATCTGGGGTCTTTGCAGGGGAAATGTGGGAGACTTGATAGCCCTTTAGAAGATTAGGTTTATGGAGGGAGTTGGGGTCTCTTTGGGAAGCTGGGGTCTTTGCAGGGGAAATGTGGGGGACTTGATAGCCCTTTAGAAGATTAGGTTTATGGAGGGGGCTAGGGTCTCTCTAGGACGCTGGGGGCTTTGCAGGGGCACTTTGGGAGACTTGATAGCCCTGTAGGAGATTAAGGTTACGGAAAGGGGCTGAGGTCTCTCTATGAAGCTGGGGGGAACTGTGGGAGACTTGATAGCCCTTTAAGAGATTGTTTATGGAGGGAGTTGGGGTTGCTCTAGGAAGCTTGGGTCTTTGCAGAGGAACTGTGGGAGACTTGATAGCCTTTTAGCAGATTAGGTTTATGGAGGGGGCTAAGGTCTCTCTAGGATGCTGGGGGATGTGCAGGGGCCTTTTGGGAGACTTGAGAGCCCTGTAGGAGATTAGGGTTACAGAAAGGGGCTGACGTCTCTCTTGGAAGCTGAGGGAACTGTAAGAGACTTGTTAGCCCTTTAGGAGATTATGTTTATGGAGGGATTTGATGTCTCTCTAGGATAACTGGGGTCTTTGCAGGGGCAATGTCGGAGACCTGAGAGACCTTTAGGAGCTTAGGTTTCTGGAAAGGGCTACGGTCTCTCCTTAGGGTCTTTTCAGGGGCAATGTGGGAGATGGGAGTGCACTGCATGGGCTAGGAGGCACTATGGGACACTGTAGGAGGTTGGGGGCACCTTGAGGGGGCTGGAGGCTCTAAAGCAGGCCAGGAGGCACTGGGGAGCACAGTGAGCAATTATGGTAGGTTGGGGGGCACTATGAGAGCTGGGAGACACTGTGGGAGGTTCTGCAGCTGGCTGAAGGCCCAGGAGGAGAGAAGCTGCAGTCCAGCAGCTGGCCAGTGCACAGTGGTTGAGAACACTGCTGGATCATCAGCCTTCTGACTATACAGGTGTTGGAGGGGGGGAAAAGGGGGGAGAGGTGGTAAAATTCCTCTTTAAAGGCCAGTGTACCCCAGAACGTGGTGCGGGAATAACAAGTCACGTGCGCCTTTCCTGCACAGTGCGTTCAAAACCCAATGCTTTTGCAATCTGCTGTGAATGCCAATACATTAACGGCACCCCAAATGCAGTGTGTTTGCAGGCAGCAGATTGCATAGTACTGCAGTACTTTGCGATTTTGGTGTGGCGTGTTTTTCATGCACTACTTTTTGTGCGTTCCGGTGCCTTTTGCAGCCCATTCAGATGAATGGGTGGCAAAATCACACCGCAGGGGAACGCGCAGGAAATGCACAGGAGTGCCGCGTGACCTGGCCATAAATGATAGCTGTCTCATTATGTCATTCTTCATAAGAAAGTTTGACATCCTCTCAGCTGATTAGAGAAATCTTCTCTGTCCACCAACAAGTGCAGCAGACCGCTATGTTCCTGCACTCTGCTCTGAGTAATCTCTCGCTTCCAAGGTTTTGGCTTTTTCAAAGCTCAGAAATCATAACTTCGTTATCTTGAAATTACATTCTAGGAAGTAAAAATATGCCGCTTGTCCTAATATTTGCAAATGAAGAGTAACTTGAAAGCAGAACTCCAGTCTTCCTTTCCATACTAAAAATAGCCTACTCTCATTTCACTGCACACTGTGAGCTTCTCACAATGTGCATTAGAAGCTGCATCCAGCTAACCCTTCCCTACTCTTTCCCTACTCTTTCCAAAGCGTATAACAACCAGTATACCAACCAACCATATATACCAAAGCGTATACCAACCAGTAAGGCTAGGTCCAGATTTTTGCATGATGGGCACATGCGCAAAATCATAAGGTTTCCCAACACACACAGACCTACACTCAACGGCCACTTGATTGGGTGCACTTTGCTAGTACCGGGTTGGACAACCCTTTGCCTTCATTCTTCGTGGAAACGTTCCTCAGAGTTTTTGCTCCATAGTGACATGATTTCATCACGCAGTTGCTGCAGATTTGTTGGCTGCACATCCATGATGCCAATCTCACGTTCCATCCCAAAGGTGCTCTATTGGGATGAGATGTGGTGAGTTTGGAGGCCGTTGGAGTACAGCGACCTCATTGTCCAGTGGTGAGATGATTGGAGCTTTGTGACATGGTGCATTATCCTGCTGGAAGGAGCCATCAGAAGATGGGGACACTGTAGTCATAAAGGGATGGGCTTGGTCAGCAACAATACTCAGGTAGGCCGTGGCGTTTAGACCATGCTCAATTGGTACTAAGGGGCCCAAAGTGTGCCAAGATAATATCCCCCCCACCATTACACCCCCACCACCAGCCTGAACCGGTGATACAAGACAGGATGAATCCATGCGCCAAATTCTGACCCGACCATCTGAATATCACAGCTGAAATCCAGACTCATCAGACTAGGCAACGTTTTTCCAATTTTCTGTTGTGCAATTTTGGTGATCCTGTGTGAATTGTAGCCTCAGTTTCCTGTTCTTCGCTGACAGGAGTGGCACCCGGTGTGGTCTTCTGCTGCTGTAGGCCATCTGCTTCAAGGTTCGATGTGTTGTGAGTTCAGAGATGGTATTCTGCATACCTTGGTTGTAACGAGAGGTTATATGAGTTACTGTTGCCTTTCTATCATCTTGAACCGGTCTGCCCATTCTCATCTGACAGCAACAAAGCATTTTCCACCACTCAACTGCCGCTCACTGGATATTTTCTCTTTTTCGGACCGTTCTCTGTAAACCCGAGAGATGGTTTTGCTTGAAAATCCCAGCAGATCAGCAGTTTTTTAAATACTCAGACCAGCCTGTCTGGCACTAACAACCATGCCACGTTCAATGTCACTTAAATCCCCTTTCTTCCCCATTCTGATGCTCGGTTTGAACTTCAGCAAGTCATCTTCAATACGTCTAGATGCCTAAATGTATTGAGTTGCTGCCATATGATCGGCTGATTAGCAATTTGTGTTACCAAGCAAATGAACAGGTGCACCCCATGCTTAAAAGTGGCCGGTGAGTGTATATAGGGTATATACGGAGTGTATATACGGTTCTTTAGCAGATGCACGGAGGTGCCGTAAATTGTTAATAGCATCCCCATGCAACTACAAATATGCGCGTTTTCTCACGCCAAACCAGCACCATGTGGTTCAGTGCAGCACATTTATAGTCATGAACTTCTTCTCTGCATTGAAATGGATTTGTCCTACATGCAATTTGTGGGAATGCACCCGCACTTGGCCGTGCCTATAGTTGTGAATCAAGCCTTAAAAGTGTCTGTCCAAAACTTTTTTTAACGAGGAAAACTTAAAGCGATATTAATACCAAAACCAAAAATGTAATATAGTGGGGAAAATAATGATTTGGTCCCCTGCAGATTCTGTAAGTTTGCCCACTTACAAACAAAGTGTTTATAATTTTTATCATAGGTGTATTTTAAATGATAGAGACAGAATATCAACCAAAAATCCAGAAAAAAAACACATGATACAAATGTTATAAATTGAGTTGCAGTTCAGTGAATAAAATAAGTATTTGATCCCCAAGCAAAACATGACTTAGTACTTGGTGGAGAAACCCTTGTTGGCAATCACAGTGGTAAAACGCTTTCTGTGGTTGGTTACCAGGTTTGCACACATCTCAGGAGGGATTTTGGTCCACTCTTCTTTACAGATCTTCTCTAAATCCTTAAGGTTTCTTGACTGTCGCTTGGCAACTCAAAGTTTCAGCTCCCTCCATAAATTTTCTATAAGATTAAGTTCTGGAGACTGGCTAGGCCACTCCATGACCTAATGTGCTTCTTTTTGAGCCACTCCTTTGTTGACTTGGTGGTATGTTTTGGGTCATTGTCATGCTGGAAGACCCATCCATGACCCATCTTCAGTGTTCTGGCTGAGGGAAGAAGGTTCTCCTCCAGGATTTTACAATACATGGCCCCGTTCATTGACCCCTCAATGCGGCAAAGTTGGCCTGTCCCTTTAGTAAAGAAATGGCCCCAAAGCATCGTATTTTCACCTTCGTGCTTGACTGTAGGGATGGTGTTCTTAGGGTCATAGTCAGCATTTTTCTTCCTCCAAACACAGCGAGTCCCTTCTCCTTAAGAAGGTACATGTACAGTCATGCCAATGAACATCTAAATAAGATCAGAGAAGGACTGGGAGAAAGTGTGGTGGTCAGATGAGACCAAAATGTAGCTTTTTTCGTTAACTTGGCTCACCATATTGGCTCGACATTTTTTTTTTTTTTTTTTTCTTTTAACATACTGGTCACCAGTCAGTTTTGTAAGAAGAGTAACGAAGAAATTAAATAATGTTTTTTTTTATTTTATTTTTTACATATTGACACCAGTCAGTATTGTATTGAAGTATTGTAAGAAGAGTAATGAATAAATTAAATATTGTTTTTTACATTTCATTTTTTACATATTGACACCAGTCAGTATCCCTGAGTGGTGACAATATGTCATATGATGACCCTGTATTGCACTGGTGACAGCATGTAAAAAAAAAAAAAAAAAAAAGTAATTTTTTTTTTTCATTTTTCAAATTATGACAAAAACTGCAACTTCAAAAAACTCACCATGCCTCTTACTAAATGTCTCAGACTGTCTGCTTATCAAAAAGGGGTCATTTGGGGGATATTTGTACTGTCCTGGCAATTTAAGAGCCTCAAAAAAAGAGATGAGGCTGTCGGTACATCAGGATTGATCAATTTTCAAATATATCCCATAGTTTGTGGACGCTATGACTTTCACACAAACCAATTAATAAACACTTATTAACCAAAGACATGCAGCAGAATACATTTTGGCCTAAATTTATGAAAAAAATTTGATTTTATTGGATATGTTTTATAATAGAAAGTATAAAATATTGTTTTTTTCCGTCAAATATTGCGGTCTTTTTTTCATTTATATAGCAAAAAAAATAAAAACTGGTGATCAAATACCAATAAAAGAAAGCTGTATTTAATTTATTTGAAAAAAATTATGTCAATTTCATTTGGGTAAAGCATTGCATGACTGCTCAATTGCCAGTTAAAGTAGTGCAGTGCCAAATAGCAAAAAAAAAAAAATGCCCTGGTCATGAATGGGGGGGGGGGGGGTTAAAACCTTCCAGAGCTGAGGTGGTTAACAATTCTTTAAATTGGTTAACCAAAAAAAAAAAAAAATACAAAACTACCACTGAATCCTGCCTGGTCAAACCCAACTCTTGACATCTGTGACGTCAGAAACCATGGCCTCTACTCAATAAATATTTGTTCTAGTCTTGTACGAGGTTAAAGTTTGCTGGCAGAATTTGGCTTTGGGTCCGGGGTTGGGACAAATAGAACTCCTCTCTTTAAATATGTATACATTGTAGAGTCGTAGTAAAGTGAAAAAAGATTCTCAGTAGTTCAGCAAATCTTCTGAAGATTAAAAGAAGCCAGCTTTAATAATAACACACCAAGGTCACTAGAGGAACGTTTCTAGGATGATGTCCAAGGCCGGCTCAGCAGACCGATCAGTGACCTTCAAAAACTCCCTTACAGTGTGCAAGATTGCGGAGGGTTCAATAACTAAAGATACATTTTATCTTCCCTTAGTACTATATATATATATATATATATATATATATATATATATATATATATATATATATATATATATAATATACACATACACAGTGCATCTGGAAAGCGCTTCACTTTTGGCATATTTTGTTAGGTTACAACCTTATTCCAAAATGGATTACATTCTTTATTTTCCTCAAAATTCTACAAACAATACTCCATAATGACAACGTGAAAGAAGTTTGTTTAAAATCTTTGCAAATTTATTAAAAATCAAAAAATGAAAAAATCACATTTGTACATAAGTATTCACAGCCTTTGCCAAGACATACAAAATTGAGCTCAGGTTCCCACTGTTTCCACTGATCATCCTTGAGATGTTTCTACAACTGGTTTGGAGTCCACCTGCGGTAAATTCAGTTGGGTCGACATGATTTGGAAAGGCACACACCTGTCTATATAAAGTCCCACAGTTAACAGTGCATGTCCGAGGACCAACCAAGCCATGAAGTCCAAGGAATATAGATATATATATTGAACGCTATAAACATATACTGATCGTTATAGATATATACTGATCGTTATAGATACAGCTGTGCTCATAAGTTTACATACCCTGACAGAATTTATGATTTCTTGCCCATTTTTCAGAGAATATGAATGATAACACAAAAACTTTTCTTTCACTCATGGTTAGTCTTTGGCTGAAGCCATTTATCAATCAACTGTGTTTGCTCTTTTTAAATCATAATGACAACAGAAACTACCCAAATGACCCTGATCAAAAGTTTACATACCCCAGTTCTTAATACCGTGTATTGCCCCCTTTAACATCAATGACAGCTTGAGGTCTTTTGTGGTTTTTGTGGATGAGGCTCTTTATCTTCTCAGATTGTAAAGCTGCCCATTCCTCTTGGCAAAAAGCCTCCAGTTCCTGTAAATTCTTGGGCTGTCTTGCCTGAACGGCACGTTTGAAATCTCCCCAGAGTGGTTCAATGATATTGAGGTCAGGAGACTGAGATGGCCACTCCAGAACCTTCACTTTATTCTGCTGTAGCCAATGACAGGTCAACTTGGCCTTACGTTTTGGATCATTGTCATGTTGGAATGTCCAAGTACGTCCCATGTGCAGCTTCCTGGCTGATGAATGCAAAAATGTTCCTCCAGTATTTTTTGATAACCTACTGCATTCATCTTGCCATCAATTGTGACCAAATTTCCTGTGCCTTTTGTAGCTCACACACCCCCAAAACATCAGCGATCCACCTCCGTGTTTCACAGTAGGAATTGTGTACCTTTCATCATAGGCCTTGTTGACTCCTCTCCAAATGTAGTGTTTATGGTTGTGGCCAAAAAGCTCAATTTTGGTCTCATCACTCCAAATGACTTTGTGATCGTTATAGATTTATACTGATCACTTTAGATCTATACTGATCGCTATAGATTTATACTGATCGCTATAGATCTATACTGATCGCTATAGATCTATATTGATCGTTATAGATATATACTGATCGTTATAGATATAGACTCATAACTATACACAGGTGGATCCGGAAAGTATTCACAGCACTTCACTTTTTCCACATTTTGTTGTGTTACAGCCTTATTCCAAAATTGATTAAATTAACAATACCCCATAATGACAATGTGAAAAAAGTTTGTTTGAAATCTTTGAGAATCAGAAAAAATTTAAATAAAAGACGTGCTGATGAAACGCGTTGGGTGTGGTCGAGTGTGATAGGTCAGTGGAACCCAGGTGGAGCGCAGTCAGCGCCCTGCTTATATTTTTACCATTTTAAATAGTTTTTGTTCTAAGTGCTTACCCTGTTTCCCCGAAAATAAGACCTAGCATGATTGTCGGTGATGGCTGCAATATAAACCCTACTCCCCAAATAAGCCCTACCCTGTTTCCCCGAAAATAAGCCCTACCCTGAAAATAAGACCTACAATGACTTTAACTAGGGCTTATTTAGGGGGTAGGGCTTATATTGCAGCCATCACCGACAATCACGCTAGGTCTTATTTTCGGGGAAACAGGGTATGTAGCGCTAATTTTACACAATAAATCCTATGTATTTCACTATGGAAGGATGTCTTTCCTTTAATGCCTTGCTGATGACCGGACATCTGGAGGTTTAACCTACTTTCTCTGTCTACTGAACCGCTGCAGGGTCTATTGAGAGATCATCCGCTGTATGTGACTCCTGTAATGGGAGTCATGTAATTGTGGTGAGTAGGCTGTGTGACAGGTGTTGGTGGAGGAAGACTTAAGCCTTGTACCCACGATCGGACTTAAACAAACTTTTCCGTGGATTTTTGTCCAAAGGGCGTTGGCCTTGAATTTGGTATGCATACACACGGCAGGACTTTTTCAGCCAACTTTCACCAAATCACGTGGTTTTTCAGCTCTTTACCGCCATCCTTTTGGTCAACTTCTGTATTGTTGTCTGATCTTTTGCATTGGTTCTGAGCATGCGTGTTTGTACTTTGGACTAAAGTCCGATGGATTTGTGTACACACGATCGGACTAGCCGACCTAGGACTTTTGTCGCCGCCAAGTTTGTCTGTTTGCACAGCCAACATTTGTCCGATGAAAACCGAAAAAGCTTGTCCGATGGAGCGTACACACAGTCGGATGTTGCCTTAAAACAGGTAATTTGCATGTTTGTTGTCAAAAAAGTCTGATTGTGTGTATGGGCCTTAATAGTCACTTTCTGCTGAATAAGGCAACTTATGCACCATTGAAAGTCATTCTGATGGAAGTTTATGGACACCTTTTATATGATTGATTTTTTGGACACTTGTTTTTTAGACTCTTTATATATGTTTTTTGGACACCTTATCTATTCCCATTTATAACCGCTGGAGATAGCTGGTGGTAGTCACACATAATGTGTTTGCACTTATGCACTTTAGAGCGAATATTGCCTAAAGATTTCACATGCTAATTAATCTATGTCATCCACTGGAGACATCTAGTGGTTGTTCACGATTTTGCATTTATAGTTGATGTGTATATAGGGTGCACGGTTTATCACAAATGTTTCACATATATAAGGTTTCACCTTCACAACGTGCAGCCCCTACAAATAACCTTTTGCGCAGGTAAGGAAATCATATCCAATTTCCCCTTTTTTTTTTTTTCAAAAATAAAAACCCGACTGAGCTCAACCTCAAATGTGCACACTGTATACTGTATCCGTAAACAAAATATTAGACATGTGCAGAACAGAAAAATGTATTTTGCTTAATTTCAGATAGATTCGTTAGGTTTCTAATTTTGTTTCGTTATGGAATTCGTTTAGTTTGGTTTCGGAATTCGTTTAGTTTTTGCTAGATTTCGTTTAAGTTTTCATTAAAATTTATTTCATTTACTAAATTTGTAATGAATTCCAACTTTTCAGAACGATTAGAATTCGGATCGGTCGAAAAACGAATTCTGCGTGAAGAAATAGCTGGTTGTTAAGCAGCGGGCCGGGAAGCCGGCCGCCCGCGTCTTTAACAATCATGAGTCATCAACTTTCAGCGAGCTTCCCCACTGACAGATGAATGTTAAAGAAAAGAATGCCCGGCTATAGAAAAATGTTTTTAAAAAAGGCATAGGGTTCCCCCCAAAATCCATATCAGACCCTTATCCAAGCAGGCAGCCTGGCTGGTCAGGAAAAGGGGGAGGCGGATGAGCGAGCGCCTCCCCCCCCCCCCCCCGAATTACACCAGGCCACATGCCCTCAACATGGGGGGGTGCTTTGTCCCCATGTTGACGTCACATGGGGTGGTGCCACCGGGTGACGTACCCGGGTGGCCCCGCCCTTCCCTTTAAAAGATCTGTCAAACCCGAAGAGAGCTCAAACGTCGGGAGACCTCTTAGGAGGCGAAGCGTCTTTTCCATTTTTTTTCTATTTTATCAGGTTGAAGTCAGGACATTTAAGTTCCTCCGCTCCAAACTCACTCATCCATGTCTTTATGGACCTTGCTTTGTGCACTGGTTCAAATCATTTGGTGGAGGGGGGATTGTGATGTGGGGTTGTTTTTCAGGGGTTGGGCTTGGCCCCTAAGTTCCAGTGAAGGGAACTCGTATGCCGCGTACACACGAGCGGACTTTACGGCAGACTTTGTCCTGCGGACTATTTGACGGACTTTACGATGGACTTTCCGAATGAACGGACTTGCCTACGCACGATCAACCAAAGTCAGATGGATTCGTACGTGATGACGTACGACCGGACTAAAACAAGGAAGTTTATAGCCAGTAGCCAATAGCTGCCCTAGCATTGTTTTTTGTCCGTCGGACTAGCATACAGACGAGCGGACTTTTCGACCGGACTCGAGTCATTCGAAAAGATTTGAAACATGATTCATTTCTAGGTCCGTCAAACTTTTGGGGGAAAAAAAGTCAGCTGGAGCCCACACACGATCAAATTGTTCGACGGACTCCAGTCCGGTCGTGTGTACGCGGCATTAAGGCGTCAGCATACCAAGACATTTTGGACAATTTCATGCTCCCAACTTTGTGGGAACAGTTTGGGGATGGCCCCTTCTTGTTCCAACATGACTGCGCACCAGTGCACAAAGCAAGGTCCATAAAGACATGGATGAGCAAGTTTGAGTCCTGACCTCAACCCGATAAAACACCTTTGGGATGATTTCGAGCGGAGACTGCGAGCCAGGCCTTCTCGTCCAACATCAGCGCCTGACCTCACAAATGCGCTTCTGGAAGAATGGTCAAACATTCCCATAGACACACTCCTAAACCTTGTGGACGGCCTTCCCAGAAGAGTTGAAGCTGTTATAGCTGCAAAGGGTGGGCCAACTCAATATTGAAGACTGGGATGCCATTAAAGTTCACGTGCGTGTAAAGGCAGGCGTCACAATACTTTGGACAATATAGTGTTTTATACATACTACTATGCAAAAGTTTTAGGCAGGTTTGAAAAATGCTGTAAATTAGGAATGCTTTCAGAAATAGAAGTGTTAATGGTTTATTTTTATCAATTAACAAAATGGAAAGTCAATGAAGAAAAGAGAAATCCAAAGAAAATCCATATTTGGTGTTGAGCCCCCTTTGCCTTCAAACCAACATCAATTCTTCTAGGTAGACTTGCACACAGTTTTTGAAGGAACTTGGCAGGTAGGTTGTTCTAAACATCTTGGAGAGCTGTCCACAGATCTTCTGTGGATGTTGGCTGCCTCAAATCCTTCTGTCTCTTCATGTAATCCCAGACAGACTCCACGATGGCGAGATTAGGGCTCTGTGGGGGCCAAACCATCAAATCCAGTACTCCTTGCTCTTCTTTACCCTGAAGATATTCCTTAATGACATTGGCTGTAAATTTGGGGCCAATCACACGCCTCCCTGATGGTATGACATGATGGAGAAGTATCTGCCGGTATTTCTCAGCATTGAGGACACCATTGATCCTGACCAAATCTCCAACTTTATTTGCAGAAATGCAACCCCAAACTTGCAAGGAACCTCCAGCATGCTTCACGGTTGCCTGCAGACACTTATTGTACACAGACACTTATTGTACTGCTCTCCAGCCCTTCCTCCAACAAACTGCCTTCAAACTGCCTTCTGCTACAGCCAAATGTTTCAAATTTTGACTCATCAGTCCAGAGCGCTTGCTGCCATTTTTTCTGCACCCCAGTTCCTATGTTTTCCTTAGCCTTAGCCTGAGTCGCTTAGCCTTGTTTCCACATCAGAGGTATGACTTTTTGGCCGCAATTCTTCCATAAAGACCACTTCTGGCCAGAGGCGTTGCTAGGGGGGGTGCGGTCCGCACCCGGGTGACACCCGCCAGAGGGGTGATACCCGTGGGTAGCGGCACCGCTAACACTGCCCGCTGCCCTACACTAATCTGCTCCTCTCAGATCTCTTGTGTCCCTCAGTGGAGCGGACTGAAGCCGCCTCCTCCTCCTCCTCCCACATCCACACAGGAGGAGGAGACCAAGGGACACCGCTTTGTGTATCTGTCCGAACTGACTGTTCTGAGGTCTGTACACTTTACATGGGGGGGCGCTATGGGAGGGCAGAGGGGGTGTCTATACTGATGGGGGGTCTGCATACTGATGGGGGGGTCTGCACTGAGGGGGAGGAGTGTCTATACTGATGGGGGATCTGCACTGAGGGGGTGTCTATACTGATGGGGGGATCTGCACTGAGGGGGAGGGGTGTCTATACTGATGGGGGGGTCTGCACTGAGGGGGGGTGTTTATACTGATGGGGGGGTCTGCACTGAGGGGGAGGGGGTGTCTATACTGATGGGGGAGTCTGCACTGAGGGGGAGGGTGTGTCTATACTGATGGGGGGTCTGCACTGAGGGGGAGGGGGTGTCTATACTGATGAGGGAGTCTGCACTGAGGGGGAGGGGGTGTCTATACTGATGGGGGGTCTGCACTGAGGGGGAGGGGGTGTCTATACTGATGAGGGAGTCTGCACTGAGGGGGAGGGGGTGTCTATACTGATGGGGGTCTGCACTGAGGGGGAGGGGGTGTCTATACTGATGGGGGGTCTGCATTGAGGGGGGTGTTTATACTGAGGGGGGGTCTGCATTGAGGGGGGTGTTTATACTGAGGGGGGTCTGCATTAAGGGGATGTTTATACTGATGGGTAGGTCTGCATTAAGGATGGGAGTTTCTACTAAATGGGGGGGTCTGCACTAAGGGGGTCTATACTGATGGGGGAGTCTGCACTGAGGGGGGTGTCTATACTAATGGAGGGGGTCTGAACTGAGATGGGGGTTGTATACTGATGGGGGGAGGTCTGCACTGAGATGGGGGGTGTATATACTGATGGGGGGAGGTCTGCACTAAGGGGGTCTATACTGATGGGAGGTCTGCACTGAGGGGGGTTTCTATATGATGGGGAGGTCTGCACTGAGGGGGGTGTCTATACTGATGGGGGGGTCTGTACTTAGTGAGGGATATCTGTACTGAGGGGTGGGTCTATACTTATGGATGGGGGTCTGTACTGAGGGGGAGGTCTATACTCGTGGGGGGGTCTGTACTAGGGGTGCTGAAATTAATCGCTGCATCGCAATTCGGGTGTCCCCGATGCAGCATCGAAGCATGTGACCGTAGAAATTGATTGCTGGTGACGTCATTGCCCCGCCAATCCCGGGAGAGCGCTCCGAGAGTATCCTGTCGTGTACAATGCCCACCTCTCTCCTCTCACTTCCAGTTCTTCTCACGTCAGCGGAGAATTCTCAGCCACGCCCGCTGACTGTCACTATAAAATCAAAAGAGAGGCGGGCGGGGCTGAGAATTCCCTGCTGACGTCAGGAGAGATGTGAGACTTGGGAGCAGAGAGGCCGGGCACGGGCAGTCACATCAGAGGTGCCTATGCTCAGGGCCGCTGATAAGGGGGTACAGGCAGCCCGTCCTCCTAGCCCACCCACATAGTTTACTAGGCTAGCAGGCCAGTGTCTTGCCGAGAAAGTTCCCCCGGCGGATAAGGACCCCCCTGTACTGCGCAAGCGCAGCGCTTGCGCAGTACGAACGACTAAGGAACCGCCGAAAATAGCCGAAGCTGAAAACCTTCAGTCAGCTGTACACGGCGCCTGCGCCCTGGTTCAAGCCCCACCATCCAAGTGGACCTAGAGGCAGAATAAAAAAGTGCCGAGCAAAGCGAGGCTGTGCCCGAAGCGTGGCGAGCAAAGGGGCCCTCTTACAGGCGCTGTGTACAGCTGATTTACAACGATTCGGCTATTTTCGCCGGCTCGTACTGCGCAAGCGCTGCGCCTGCGCAGTACAGGGGGGTCCTTATCCGCTGAGGGGAACTTTCTTGGCAGAACACCGGGACTCCTGAGCGATGTCAGGACTCAGTAGGGAGGGACTAATGAGGGAACTTGAGATACCCAGCAGCACCGCCTCCTGCTGCCTCCTCAGCCAATGGGTGCACAGGGAGGCCTGTCCATCACATTCTTCGTCCTGTGGTCTTCCTGACTTGGTGCAGGCACTGGATGAAGTGGCTTTCAATGGAGCTTCTGAGCAAACTGCATTTGCTGACTGAGGTGAGGAAGAGTTTTGTCCAAGTAGTAATAAAGGCAACGTAACTGCGGGAGTGCAACAAGAGATCCACCCACTCGAGTTCAGAGGCATACAAACAAAGGAGAAATGGCCATAGTGTAAATCTGATAGGACATTTATTAAAAAAGGTAGAAATCTTACATAAAACAGGATAAAAAGAGCAATTTGCCGGCCGGCATAGCGAGCGCCCGTTCACAATAGGATCGCGATGACGTCAGAGCGTCAGCCTCCCGACATACGTTTCATCCACAAATGGACGACGCCATTTGTGGATGAAACGTACGTCAGGAGGCTGACGCTCTGACGTCATCGGGATCCTATTGTGAACGGGTGCTCGCTATGCTGGCCGGCGAATTGCTCTTTTTATCCTGTTTTATGTAAGTTTTCTACCTTTTTTAATAAATGTCCTATCAGATTTACACTATGGCCATTTCTCCTTTGTTTGTATGCCTCTGAGCTCGAGTGGGTGGATCTCTTGTTGCACTCCCGCAGTTACGCTGCACACAGACAAGTCATACTGCCAGCTGGATATCCCTGGTTTGGGTCTGCATACAAGCCTTTACTGCTTGCTTTTCGGTAAGCGTAAAATCTATGTGGTGAAGGATCACTGAGAGCGGTGTTTCAACGTAGTTTTCACAATCAAGTCCTCCGTAGAGTATTGAGGGGCTTTTCTTTGGGACTCTTCTCACTTTCACTCGAGGTTTCTGATTTTCTTCAGTCAAGATCACTTATGAACTCTGATATGCATATATTGATTCACAGCCTTATTTGCATTGTTTGTCACTGATCCTTTATGATTTATTTGATCATTACACTTTTTTTTTGGATTTCTTTAGTGTTGGTATTTCATGAGAGGAATTTTTTAGAATCATATTTTATTATCTCATGACATGTACGATTCATTCATGTATATTCACATTCAATCTATGGTATAGCACAGTTTTTTTCTATATATTTGATATTTTTTGGTGTGTATCCCACAGTTAAACTGCTGCTCTTTGGGGGTTTTTTTGTATAGTGGCAGCGCAGTATTTTTCTTATTTCCCATGTCTAGTAATAAAGGCAAACTGAGGAGCCACTAGAAGTGACGGCATGTCTGGATGGATGCTGGGGAAGCCCATGCAGTCAGTGGCGTAGCGTGGGTTGTCAGCACCCGGGGCAAGGCAAGTAATTTGCGCCCCCCTAACCTGCGGACTTTTAACACTCCCCAAGTCACTTCAAATACAATAGTACTGACCTACCTGATTCCTATACTGACCACTACACTAATCTACTTGATTTCAACAATGACCAACCTGATTCCTTTACTGACCATTACACACTACACTGACCACTACACTATACTGACCACTACACTGACCACTATACTATCCACTACACTACACTGACCACTATACTGACCACTATACTACACTGTCCACTACACTGACCACCATGCTACACTACACTGACCACCATACTATACTGACCACTATACTACACTACACTGACCACCATACTACACTGACCACTATACTGACCACCATACTACACTGACCACTATACTACACTACACTGACCACCATACTACACTGACCACCATACTTCACTACACTGACCACCATACTACACTACACTGACCACCATACTACACTGACCACCATACTACAGTGACCACTATACTACACTACACTGACCACCATACTACACTACACTGACCACCATACTACACTGACCACTATACTACACTACACTGACCACCATACTACACTGACCACTATACTACACTACACTGACCACCATACTACACTGACCACCATACTACACTACACTGACCACCATACTACACTACACTGACCACCATACTACACTGACCACCATACTACAGTGACCACTATACTACACTACACTGACCACCATACTACACTACACTGACCACCATACTACACTGACCACTATACTACACTACACTGACCACCATACTACACTAACTGACACCATATTACACTAACTGACCACCATATTACACTAACTGACCACCATACTACACTAACTGACCACCATACTACACTAACTGACCACCATACTACACTGTCCACTACACTGACCACCATACTACACTGACCACTGCACTAACCGACCACATACTACACTAACTGACCACCATACTACACTAACTGACCACCATACTACACTACACTGACCACCATACTACACTGATCACCATACTACACTACACTGACCACCATACTACACTGACCACTACACTGACCACCATACTACACTACACTGACCACCATACTACACTGACCACTATACTGACCACCATACTACACTACACTGACCACCATACTACACTACACTGACCACCATACTACACTGACCACCATACTACAGTGACCACTATACTACACTACACTGACCATCATACTACACTGACCACCATACTACACTGACCACTATACTACACTGACCACCATACTACACTACACTGACCACGATACTACACTACACTGACCACCATACTACACTGACCACCATACTACACTACACTGACCACCATACTACACTACACTGACCACCATACTACACTAACTGACACCATACTACACTAACTGACCACCATACTACACTGTCCACTACACTGACCACCATACTACACTGACCACTACACTAACTGACCACATACTACACTAACTGACCACATACTACACTAACTGACCACCATACTACACTAACTGACCACATACTACACTAACTGACCACCATACTACACTGTCCACTACACTGACCACCATACTACACTGACCACTACACTAACCGACCACATACTACACTAACTGACCACCATACTACACTAACTGACCACCATACTACACTACACTGACCACCATACTACACTGATCACCATACTACACTACACTGACCACCATACTACACTGACCACTATACTACACTACACTGACCACTATACTACACTGACCACTATACTGACCACCATACTACACTACACTGACCACCATACTACACTACACTGACCACCATACTACACTGACCACCATACTACAGTGACCACTATACTACACTACACTGACCATCATACTACACTGACCACCATACTACACTACACTGACCACCATACTACACTACACTGACCACCATACTACACTACACTGACCACCATACTACACTAACTGACCACACACTACACTAACTGACCACATACTACACTAACTGACCACACACTACACTAACTGACCACATACTACACTAACTGACCACCATACTACACTGTCCACTACACTGACCACCATACTACACTGACCACTACACTAACCGACCACCATACTACACTAACTGACCACCATACTACACTAACTGACCACCATACTACACTGACCACCATACTACAATGATCACCATACTACACTACACTGACCACCATACTACACTGACCCTATACTACACTACACTGACCACCATACTACACTGACCACTACACTGACCACCATACTACACTACACTGACCACCATACTACACTGACCACCATACTACAGTGACCACTATACTACACTACACTGACCATCATACTACACTGACCACCATACTACACTGACCACCATACTACACTACACTGACCACCATACTACACTACACTGACCACCATACTACACTAACTGACCACACACTACACTAACTGACCACCATACTACACTGACCACTACACTAACTGACCACATACTACACTACACTGACCACCATACTACACTACACTGACCACCATACTACACTACACTGACCACCATACTACACTGACCACTATACTACACTACACTGACCACCATACTAAACTAACTGACCACCCTACTAAACTAACTGACCACCATACTACACTAACTGACCACCATACTTCACTAACTGACCACACACTACACTAACTGACCACATACTACACTAACTGACCACATACTACACTAACTGACCACCAAACTACACTGTCCACTACACTGACCACCATACTACACTGACCACTACACTAACTGACCACATACTACACTAACTGACCACCATACTACACTACACTGACCACCATACTACACTAACTGACCACATACTACACTAACTGACCACTGTACTACACTGTCGACCACACTGACCACCATACTATACTGACCACTATACTACACTGACCACCATACCATACTACACTGACCACCATACTACACTATACTGACCACTATACTACACTGACCACCATACCATACTACACTGACCACCATACTATACTGACCACCATACTACACTGACCACTATACTACACTACACTGACCACCATACTACACTAAGTGACACCATACTACACTAACTGACCACAATACTACACTAACTGACCACACACTACACTAACTGACCACATACTACACTGACCACCAAACTACACTGTCCACTACACTGACCACTACACTAACTGACCACATACTACACTAACTGACCACCATACTACACTACACTGACCACATACTATAATAACTGACCACATACTATAATAACTGACCACATACTACACTACACGGACCACCATACCACAGTGCACTGACCACCATACCACACTAACTGACCACCATAACACACTAACTGACCACCATACTACACTAACTGACCACATACTACACTAACTGACCACATACTACACTAACTGACCACCATACTACACTAACTGACCACCATACTACACTAACTGACCACATACTACACTAACTGACCACATACTACACTAACTGACCACTGTACTACACTGTCGACCACACTGACCACCATACCATACTACACTGACCACCATACTATACTGACCACTATACTACACTGACCACCATACCATACTACACTGACCACCATACTACACTGACCACTATACTACACTGACCACCATACTACACTGACCACCATACTACACTACACTGACCACTATACTATACTGACCACTATACTATACTGACCACCATACTACACTGACCACTATACTACACTGACCACTATACTACACTGACCACCATACTACACTGACCACTATACTACACTGACCACTATACTACACTGACCACCATACTACACTACACTGACCACCATACTACACTGACCACTATACTGACCACCATACTACACTGACCACCATACTACACTGACCACTATACTACACTGACCACCATACTACACTGACCACCATACTACACTGACCACTATACTACACTGACCACAATACTACACTACACTGACCACCATACTACACTAACTGACCACATACTACACTAACTGACCACCATACTACACTAAATGACCTTCTCTCTCTCTCTATCCCCCCCCCCCCGGGTCCAGTAACATGACTGTCACGAGGGAGTCTCACTCACCTTCGTGTCTGGCTGATCTGCATCAGTCCAGAGGATAGGAGGAGAAGACAGCAGCTGCTTTCTTACATTGCGCAGTAGTGATAGGGCGTATGGAGGTCATGTGCAGAGGCGGGACTTCAGGAGCGATCGCGGACAGGCCAGCCCTACGCCTCACATGACCCCCATGCGCCAAATCACAGGGCGCCGGACACTGAACATGACGGCCGGAGCGCGGGGGACACAGAAATTTAAAATTAGGAGGAGGCAGCCAGTGACACATACTGGCGCCCCCCTAAATGTCGCGCCCGGGGCCACGGCACCCCCTGCACCCCCCACGCTATGCCACTGCATGCAGTGATAGCTCAGCGAAGTAATCAAAAACTGGCAGAAAAGGAAACTTCCTCTGCTGGGTTCTGCAATAGATGATGTCATCAGTCAGAGCCTGGCAGAGAAGTGGGCAGAGGAAGTTTTCTTTTGTGAGATCGTCTGAGCTATCACTGCACTGGCATCCCTTCAGATGAGAAAAATCAGCAGACAAGAAAAGTGAGAGGGGGATGATTCTTCTACAGGATTCCATATGGATTAAGGAGCACCAGTGCCCCCCCCCTCCCCCACTGACTGGCAGTGCCCCCAAACTGCCCCCATTAGGCACCAGGACCCCTATCTCCCATCACTAATCACTTGAGCCTCCTATCTCTCCCCACTAGGCCCCAGGACCCCCCCATCTCTCCCCACTAATCTCCCCCATCTCCCCCCACTAAGCGCCAGGACCCCCATCTCCCCTAATTGAGCACCAGTGATCCCTTTTGTCCTCCTTGAAAAAAATGGAGATATTTATTATAGCAAAAAGTAAAAAATATTGTTTTTTTCAAAATTGTTGCATTTTTGTGTTTATAGCGCAAAAAATAAAAACCGCAGAGGTGTTCAAATACCACCTAAAGAAAGCTCTATTTGTGGGGAAAAAAGGACGTCAATTTTGTTTGGGTACAACGTCGCACGACCGCGCAATTGTCAGCTAAAGCAACGCAGTGCCGAAGCGCAAAAAATGGCCTGGTCATTCAGCAGCCAAATCTTCCGGGGGCTGAAGTGGTTAAGGGAGTGAGGTTATTTTTAATTCAAAGTTCCAGTAAATTTTTTTGTTTATTAAAAGTCAGCAGCTACAAAAAAAAAAGTGTATCTTCTTTTAATAGAAAGACACTCACCTGTCCCACAATCCAGCGAGGTGGCCACCTGAACCCTCCCTTCTCTCCCCCACCTGTCCACGGCGCTGGCAATACTACTGTGGGCATCTGGCTGTGACAGCTTGCAGCTTCACAGCCGGGTGCGCATGTCTCACTGCGCTGTCCTGCACAGCCGGGCAATCTTTTGGGACCTGTGATGTGTCCCAGAATATTGCAGGGGGGAAGGGCCACCTAGGAGGCCCAAGCAGAAGTGGAAGATCGTCGGTAATCGTGATGCATCGTGGAATCGAATCAAATCGAATCGTTGACCGGATAATCGCATTTCAATCGAATTGTGAGACCAGTGAAGATGCGCACCTCTAGTCTGTACTGAGGGAGGGGGATCTATACTGCGGGAGGAAGATCTGTGCTTAGTGGGGGGGGGGGTCTATACTGAGAGAGGGGGGTCTGTACTGAGGGCGAACTATAGTTGGTGGAGGGGGGTGACACCGATTTTTTTTTTTTTCCGCACCGGGTGACACCAACCCTAGTGACGCCACTGCTTTCCCACTGGTTTCCCCCAGGTCTGTGCTGATGGCACTGCTGGGCATCTTCCAATGTGGAAGGGAAGGAAGCATGATTGTGCCTTTCATCTGCTACATTGAAGTGGAGTTCCACCCAAAAGTGGAACTTCCGCTTTAAGGACTCCTGACCCCCTGACATGCCACATTTGGCATGCCATTTTGTTTGGGGGGGTACCTACTTTTTTTTTTTTTTTTTTTTTTTTTTTTTTTTTTTTAGTATATGTCCTGCCGAAGCGAGGACGGGGTACCTACTTTTAAAAGGTACCCAGCTCCCACTGAATTTCTCCTCTCCCCCTCCCTCCCTGCAATCTTCTGGGACATGTCACAGGTCCCAGAAGATTGCCCAGCCATTCAGGATGCGCAGGCAATGTGCGCACCCCCGCTCTGAAGCCGCAAGCTGTTACAGCCGGGTGCCCACACTAGTGATGGCACCGGGGAGAGGCGAGGTTCCAGGTGGCTGCATCGCTGGATTGTGGGACAGGTGAGTATTTCATTATTAATGGTCAGATACACTGCTGACTTTTAATAAACACAGAAATGGCTGGAATTCCGCTCTCTTTTCTTGGCTGACCACTGTCTACACTCCTCAACATTGCCTGTTTCTTTGTGCTTCTTCAAACGAGCTTGAACGGCACATCTTGAACCCTAGTCTGCTTTGAAATCTTTGCCTG
This sequence comes from Aquarana catesbeiana, assembly GCF_042186555.1. Classification (NCBI taxonomy): domain Eukaryota; kingdom Metazoa; phylum Chordata; class Amphibia; order Anura; family Ranidae; genus Aquarana; species Aquarana catesbeiana. The sequence goes on along the minus strand of NC_133332.1, from coordinate 306,460,397 downwards.
GGAGAGACCTTGCTGATGCCGTATACAGTGCATCTGGAAAGTATTCACAGCGCTTCACTTGTTCCACAATTTGTTATGTTAGAGCCTTATTCCAAAATGGATTAAATTCGTTATTTTCCTAAAAATTAACTCTGCAAATAATACCCCATAATGACAACGTGAAAGAAGTTTGTTTGAAATCTTTGCAAATTTATTAAAAATAAAAAACAAAAAAATCCCATGTACAGAAGTAGTCACAGCCTTTGCCATGACACTCAGGATTGAGCTCAGGTTCCTCCTGTTTCCACTGATCATCCTTGAGATGTTTCTACAACTTGATTGGAGTCCACCTGTGGTAAATTCAATTGATTGGACATGATTTGGAAAGGCACACACCTGTCTATATAAGGTCCCACAGATAACAGTGCATGTCAGAGCATGGCCTGTATGGTAGAGTGGCCAGACGGAAGCCACTCCTCAGTAAAAGGCACATGACAGCCCGCCTGGAGTTTTACAAAAGGCACCTGAAGGACTCTCAGACCATGAGAAACAAAATTCTCTGGTCTGATGAAACAAAGATTGAACTCTTTGGCCTGAACGGCAAGTGTCATGTCTGGAGGAAACCAGGCACCGCTCATCACCTGGCCAATACCATCCCTACAGTGAAGCATGGTGGTGGCAGCATCATGCTGTGGGGATGTTTTTCAGCAGCAGGAACTGGGAGACTAGTCAGGATCGAGAGAAAGGTGAATGCAGCAATGTACAGAGACATCCTTGATGGAAAACCTGCTCCAGAGCGCTCTGGACCTCAGACTGGGGCGAAGGTTCATCTTCCAGCAAAACAACGACCCTAAGCACACAGCCAAGATAACAAAGGAGTGGCTACAGAACAACTCTGTGAATGTCCTTAAATGGCCCAGCCAGAGCCCAGACTTGAACCTGATTGAACATCTCTGGAGAGATCTGAAAATGGCTGTGCACCGACGCTCCCCATCCAACCTGGTGGAGCTTGAGAGTTCCTGCAAAGAAAAATGGGAGAAACTGCCCAAAAATAGTTGTGCCAAGTTTGTAGCATCATACTCAAAAAGACTTGAGGCTGTAATTGGTGCCAAAGGAGCTTCAACAAAATATCGAGGAAAGGCTGTGAATACTTCTGTACATGGGATTTTATTTGTTTTTTATTTTTAATAAATTTCCAAAGATTTCAAACTTTTTTCACGTTATCATTATGGGGTACTGTTTGTAGAATTTTGAGGAAAATAATGAATGTAATGCATTTTGGAATAAGGCTGTGCATAACAAAATGTGGAAAAAGTGAAGCGCCGTGAATACTTTCCGGATGCACTGTAACTACCTTTTATCCTGTTGCTGTGCTCAGTCTTGCCATGGTGTATGACCTGTGACAAAAACGTCTTCTACAACCTCACCTTAGTAGCAGAGTTTGGCTGCTCCTCACCCAGTTTTAAGCCTCCTACACAGCTGTTTCTGTTTCAGTTAATGACTAAACAGCCTACATATGAAATTGATGATCATTAGCACCTGCTTGGTATAATTGAATAATCACACCTGACCCTAATTCCAAAAAATCCCTGACTTTTGTACAAGTGTAAGAACTGATGCTGGTTTTAAGCCAAAGGGTGGTCACACCAAATATTGATTTGATTTTTCATTTGTTCGCTCACTTTGCATTTTATAAATTGATCAAAATAAACAATTAAAATTGAGATTTTTTTTAAAGCATTCTTACTTCACAGCATTTCTTCACACCTGCCTAAAACTTTTGCACAGCACTTTATATCTTTAGCGATCAGTAACTATCTATAACAATCAGTATACAGTATATAGCCATCAGTATATAATTATAATGATCAGTATATATCTGCAGTATATCAATCATTATATATCTATAGCGATCAGTATATATCTATAGTGATCAATATATATCTATAACAATCAGTATGAATCTATAACAATCAGGATGTATCTATAACGATCAGTATACAGTGCCTTGCAAAAGTATTCACCCCCCTTGGCTTTATACCTATTTTGTTACATTACAGCCTTTAGTTCAATGTTTTTTTTTTTAATCTGAATTATATGTGATGGATCAGAACATAAGAGTCTAAGTTGGTGAAGTAAAATTAGAAAAATATATACATAAAACTATTTTTCAGAAATAAAAAACTGATAATTGGCATGTGCGTATGTATTCACCCCCTTTGTTATGAAGCCCATAAAAAGCTCTGGTGCAACCAATTACCTTCAGAAGTCACATAATTAGTGAAATGATGTCCACCTGTGTTCAATCCAAGTGTCACATGATCTGTCATTACATAGACACACCTTTTTGAAAGGCCCCAGAGGCTGCAGCAAGAGGCACCACTAACCAAACACTGCCATGAAGACCAAGGAACTCTCCAAACAAGTAGGGGACAATGTTGTTGAGAAGTATAAGTCGGGGTTAGGTTAAAAAAATGTCCAAATTGTTGATGATCCCTAGGAGCACCATCAAATCTATCATAACAAAATGGAAAGAACATGGCACAACAGCAAACCTGCCAAGAGACGGCCGCACACCAAAACTCACAGACCGGGCAAGGAGGGCATTAATTAGAGAGGCAGCACAGAGACCTAAGGTAACCCTGGAGGAGCTGCAGAGTTCCACAGCAGAGACTGGAGTATCTGTACATAGGACCACAATAAGCCGTACGCTCCATAGAGTTGGGCTTTATGGCAGAGTGGCCAGAAGAAAGACATTACTTTCAGCAAAAAACAAAATGGCACGTTTTGAGTTTGTGAAAAGGCACGTGGGAGACTCCCAAAATGTATGGAAGAAGGTGCTCTGGTCTGATGAGACAAAAAAATTAATTTTTTGGCCATCAAAGAAAACGCTATGTCTGGCCCCAACCCAACACATCACACCACCCAAAGAACACCATACCCACAGTGAAACATGGTGGTGGCAGCATCATGCTGTGGGGGTGTTTTTCAGCAGTCGGGACTGGGAAACCGGTCAGAGTTGAGGGAAAGATGGATGGTGATAAATACAGGGATATTCTTGAGCAAAACCTGTACCACTCTGTGTGTGATTTGAGGCTAGGACGGAGGTTCACCTTCCAGCAGGACAATGACCCCAAACACACTTCTAAAGCAACACTTGAGTGGTTTAAGGGGAAAATGTTTAACGGGTAAATATGTTGGAATAGCCTAGTCAAAGCCCAGAACTCCATCCAATAGATAATCTGTGGTCAGACTTAAAGATTGCTGTTCACAAGCGCAAACCATCCAACCTGAAGGAGCTGGAGCAGTTTTACAAAGAGGAATGGGCAAAAATCCCAGTGGTAAGATGTGGCAAGATCATAGAGACTTATCCAAAGGGACTTGGAGCTGTGATATCCACAAAAGGTGGCTCTACAAAGTATTGACTTTAGGGGGTGAATAGTTATGCACATTGACGTTTTCTGTTATTTTGTCCTATTTGTTGTTTGCTTCACAATAAAAAAAAAAAAATCTTCAGCCCGGGTTCACACCTATGCGAATTAGATGTGGCTTACACCGCATCTAATTCGCAGGACATTTTAAAATACATTCATATGAATGTATCTGGTTCACATATGTGCGTTGCATTCGCACTGCGCATTGCACAAAAAACGTGTGCGTTTTTTGGGCATTGCGGTGCGAACTACAAGCCTATTATCTCCTATGGGAACGCATCTGATTCGCAGATGCATTGCGTTCTGAACAAGGATTTTCTCTTTCTCCTCACTACACCTCCCCCTCTCCCCCCCCTCCCTCCCCCTCTCCCTGCTCTCTAATCCTGAGCAAAAACGCAATGAATCCGTTGAACAGGAGATTGTTATCTCCCCAGTGAAACCTGAGCTTCAATTCGCACCGCACATGTGTGAAACCAGGCTCAAAGTTGTGGGCATGTTCTGTAAATTAAATGATGCAAATCCTCAAACAATCCATGTTAATTCCAGGTTGTGAGGCAACAAAACACGAAAATTGCCAAGGGGGGTGAATACTGTTGCAAGGCACTATAGATCTATAGCGATCAATATATTTCTATAGCGATCAGTATATGTCTACAGTAGAACAGTATCAGTATATATTTATAACAATCGATCAGTATATATTTATAGTAATCAGTATATATCAATAACAATCAGTATATATCTATAGCGATCAGTATACAGTATATTTATGATTATTCATGTTTATAATCCTGAAATTCTGTTCAATGAATGGGTAGTCTGGAACTCTTTTCTATGTTTGACATGTAGATCCACAAATGAGAATTTAACGGTGAATTTCATAAATCGCAATGGAGAAACTCTGACAGCAACAGTGAAGGAAGGGGAGAGTCTATTAGAAGTGGTCATCCGTCACAATTTGAACATTGATGGATTTGGTAAGACACAGGAATATTCTTATGGTGTATGCAGAGGCCTGTAGAGTGTGGAAGGGTTAGATTACTTTCTATGTCCCTGCTGGGAAATTTGCCTTCTGTATTATTCCCGATGGTTATGATTACCAAGACAGAACGTGAGGGGAAATCTAAAATTTTAGAGCTGATTTGGTGGCAGTTCAGCTGAACAGGCTGAAAACCAGCAACAATATCAAACTCGAATCTGAACATCGCTATAGTCCAGTGGTCTCCATACCGCCCCGGGGGGCCAGATGTGGCCCTTTGCTTGCTGTTATTCGGCCCCTGGGGCACTATTTCCTCCACTGATACCAACAATGGGGCATAATTCCTCCCCCATAACACCAATAAGGGGACACAATTCCTCCCCCATAACACCAATGATGTCGTACAATTCCTCCCCCATAACACCAATGATGGGGTACAATTCCTCCCCCATAACACCAATGATGGGACATAATTCCTCCCCCATAACACCAACAATTGGGCCCAATGACACCAACGATGGGGCACAAGTCCTCCCACTAACACCAATGATGGGGCACAACTCCTCTCAATGACACCAACGATGGGGGAACAATTTCTCCCAATGACACCAACGATGGGGGGCAACAATTGGGTCCAAAGACACTATTGATGGGGAACAATTCCTCCCACTGACACCAGTGATGGGGCACAATTCCTCCCACTTACATCGGGGCCTTATCTACTCCCAATGGCAACAGTCTACCCCCCCCTAAAGTCCCAAGGACAGTAAACTAGCTCCCCCGGTTAGAAATTTCGGAGACCCCTGCTTTAGGTATTAGTGTCAGTTTATGAGTGGGAGGTACACACCACATTAGAATCTGAACCCTATTGAAGTCAATGGTGTCAGAATTCCAGTGGGCTGTGCATGCTGCACTCCTGCCACTAAATGACGGCTTCCAGGCTGAGGGATTACTGAGGGGAATCCCAGGTGAGGCCTCTGATCAATGACCTTTCCTGGGTTTCACGACAGTAAATTTAAATGACCAAACCTAGGAATTTGTCATTTTTTACACTGCACTCGAATCCGAACCCTATTGAAGTCAGCAGTGTCAGAATTCAGGTTGCTTGTTGCATTCCTGCCCACTAAATGACAGATTTCAGGTTACAGAAAAGACTGCTGGAATCCCAGGTGACATCATTGCCGTAATATGGTCAATGACCTTACCTGGGGTTCCTGACAGTAAATTTCAACTACCAAAACCTGGCAATTTTTATTTATCACCATGAGTGCAACACGACAGAACGTTGGGCAACGAGTCATCGTGATAGACTTTACTTGAATGCTGGGATGGAGTTACTTCTGGGGACATTATTAAACTTCATTAGATTTTTAACTTGGTGTTCATTTTACTTTTAGCTCTTTATGGGAGTTGGTATGGGGATGCTAATATACCCCTGTACTCATTCTCCTGGGAGGGAATGAATAACATATTCCCCCGATTATAAAGGGGACTTCCAGATTCCACCATAGGGCCCTCATTTTACTACTTACATCACTCTTTTTTTTTTTTTGGGGCACATTGAAGTGGGGAAGAGGCCCTTGTCCCTCAACATCAGGACAATGGTGTTTTGCAAGGGGAAAGGGTGGGTGGTGTTTGCGAACATTGGGAATCCATTCACCGTAGAATGAGTAATCAAGACAGGAGGGCAACAAATGGGTAATTACAATATGTAGGCAACAAATGGGCCATTACATTATGTGGGCAAAAAATGGGCAATTACAATATGTGGGCAACAAATTTTGTAATTACAATACCCCTCTTTAGTAAGTGCCTGCGCTTGGGGGCATTGCGTCGGTGCGCTACTTTAAGCTAACAGCCTTGCATAGCAGTGTACAGCTGTCTTCACTTATCCATGCCTATGGGTGGCTATACAGAGCTGTAGGAAATCGCACAATGGGGTATTAAAAAAAAAATGCATCAGGCCATCGGTGGCCCAACCGCTGTGTTTGAACAAATAGTTGACTTGCAGCAAAAGGCCTACAGGACATGATGACACTTGTGGCTTCACTACAACAATGAGGTCACAGGTTGCACATCTAGAACAGGGGTCTCCAAACTGTAGCCCATGGGCCAGATTCGGCCCTTCGCTTTAATTTACCTGGGCCTTGGGACACTTTTCCCCCAGCTAACACCAATGATGGAGCACTATTCCTCCCACTGACACCATCGATGTCAATCCGATATTGATAGGGTTAATAGATGGGACATTATTCCTTTCACTCATACCAACAGCGCGGCACTATTCCTCCAACTAAAACCAATGATGGGGCATTGTTTATGCCCAATGGCCACAGTCTGGCCCCCCTAAAGCCTGAAGGACAGTGAACTGGCTCTTTGTTTAGAAAGTTTGGAGACCCCTGCTCTAGAACACAAGATGTTTTATTTTATTGCATTTAATTACCAATTTATTAACTAGTGATGATTCCTGCTCTGTTCCATAAGGGGCCTGCGAAGGAACTCTCGCCTGTTCTACTTGTCACTTGATATTCGACCAGAAGCATTTTGACCAGTTGAGTCCCATATCAGATGAGGAGATGGACATGCTGGATTTAGCTTTTGGACTGACAGACAGGTAACTATCTGCACCACTTCTGCTATTTTCCTTTTCAGAGCCTTAAGTGGAGGCAACCTCTACTATGAAGACAATCCACTGTGCAAATGTAGGCCTAGCTTATTTTACATCTTTGTGGGTCATGTGTTAAAACCCCCAACTCTATCATTTTCAGTTGTAATCATAAAATTAAACAAATAGTGGCCAGAAAAAAATGTGGACATTGAATATTGTAATGTCTCTTTACATTGGTGGTCATTGGCAGATCACATTTGTGGTGAGCGGAGTAGAGCCCCTTACATTGGTGGTCATTGGAGAAGACCTATGTTGGTGATCAGTGAAGAAGGGTCCACTTATTGGTGGTCAGTGGAAACATGCCTCCTTCATTGGTGGTAAGTAGACAAGGGCCCCATTACATTGTGGGTCTTTAAAGTGCCAGATTACATTTGTGGTCAGTTAAGGAGAGTCCCTTTACATTGGTGGTCAGTGGAAAGGGGTCCTTTTTATTGGTGGTCAGTGAAGAAATGCCCTCTTACACCGGTGGTCAGTGCAGAAGTGCCCTTTTATATTTGTGCTCAATGGAGGAGGGTCCCTATACATTTAGGGTCAGTGGAGAAGAATCCCCCTATACTGGGGGTCATGAGTATAGGGCCCACTTACATTGGTGATCAATAGAAAAGTGTCCCCTTACATTGGGAGGGGTCAGTGGTAAAATGCCTTCTTCATTGATAGTCATTGGAAAAAGGCTTTATTACATTGGTGGTAAGTGATGAAGTGACTCCTTTATCGGTGGTCAGCAGAGACATGATCCCTTACATTGGTGGTAAGTGGAGAAGAATCCCCTAAGTTGGTGGTCAGTGAGGAAGGATCCCCACTACATTGGTAGTCATAGGAGAAGGGTCCCCTTACATTGGTGGTCAGTGAAGAAGGATCCCTCTTACATTGGTGGTCAGTGCAGTAGTGTCCTCTTACATTTGTGCTCAGAGGAGGGGGCCCTCCTACCTTTATGGTCAGTGGAGAAGAATACCTCTATACTGGTGGTCATTGGTGAAGGGCCCTCTTACATTGGTGGCCAATAAAAAAAATATCCCCTTACATGGGGGGGAAAGGAGGGGGGGCAGTCAGTGGTGAAATGCCTTCTACATTGGTGGTCATTGGAAAAAGGGAGGAGAAGGGTACTCTTACCTTGGTGGTTGGTGGAGAAGTGTGCCTATACAGTATATTGGTAATCAGTGAAGTACCCCCTTACATTGGTTGTCAGTGGAGAAGTGCCCCCTTACATTGGGGACCAATTATGAAGTACCCACTTATATTAGTGGTCAGTTAAGATGTGCCCATCTTACAGAAGAAGGACCCTTATAATGTTAGTCAGCAAAGAAGCCCCCCTTTCCCTTAAATTGGTGGTCAGTGGGAAGAATGCTCCTTATATTGGTGGTCAGTGGGAAGAATGCTCCTTACATTGGTGGTCAGTGGGAAGAATGCTCCTTATATTGGTGGTTAGTGGGAAGAATGTTGCTTATGTAGCACTACCCCCTAGGGAGTTGCTTGTAGCAGCATGTTCTTCTGTGCAGCTTTGACCCTGTAAACTTTCCAGCCCTTCTGACACTCTAGGTTCAGACATATTGTGTATACCTTTTAAATAACACTCAGACACAATGCAAGTAGTTTTTAACTCTCTCAGATTTTACTTACTCAAGAGGAGAGATTTAAATGGAGATTCGTCAGCCAAGAGCAGGTTACAGCCGCTTCCGAATCGCTTTTCAGGCGTTTTGGAAGCGCTGCCCATTCACTGCAATGGGCATGGGCCTTTTGGGAGCACTATTTACAGCGCTCCCAACCCGCCTCAAAGATGCTGCTCGCAGGACTTTTCCTAACGTCCTGCAAGTGCACAGCCCCAGTGTGAAAGCACTCATTGCACTGAATGAGAGGCAGTTTTCAGGCGCTATTTCTAGCGCTAAAACACCTGAAAACTGCCTCAGTGTGAAAGGGGTCTTAGTAATGACTAGTGAATGGTAACAATATACACAGTAACAAAATGAGTCTCTTAAGGAAGCTATTGGTGGATAAAGGGAATATTTCTGCTTAAAGAGGGCCCCCGGGTCGGCCTATAATACCTTTGATCCTAATGAGAGATAATGTACTATAGATACCAGAAACGTGTCCCCTTTAAGAGTAATAAACAGCAATGTTCTAAATGCAAGGCCTTGCACTGTCTTCACTGACTATTGGAGCTCATAGAACAAGAATTCATTAACCACTTCAGCCCCGGAAGGATTTTCCCCCTTAATGACTGGGCCATTTTTTTGCGATACGGCACTGCATCACTTTTTTTTTAACAGAAAAAAGTTTTTATTTTGTTTAGAAAATAAATGTACCAACAATGCAATTACAGAATATTAAGTACAGATTTGCACATCATTACACGTCACATGGTAGTATTTGGTATATGAATAAACAAAGTGTATTCAGGGTTCATATAGATAAATGTACATTCTTTAAAGTCATTTAATAATTCAAGGAGGAGACTGTGGAAAATACATACCAACAGCTACCCTACTGTGGCCCCATCCTCCAAATCCGGGGGAGTAAGAGGGGAGGGAAGGAGGGGGTTAGAGTGAGTCGGGGGGGGGGGGGGGGAGAAAAGGAGGGAGAGAGGGAAAGAAGGCCCAGGATCAGTCAACCTCCGCTGATTCTTAGTGTAATCAGTCATTATTATACCATCCAATAAATGCCAACCGCATGCGTCAACCCAGTTTGACCAGATTTTGACGTATTTAGCTGGGCAGTTTCTGCTTTCATACGTTATTTTGTAGAGTGGTAGGACCTTGTGTATTGTGTTTTGCCATGAGGATCTTGTAGGAAGTTCCACTCTCCTCCATCTCAGGAGGATCTCTCGCCTAGCATAAAAAAGGGTGAAGGTCATGCACAATTTGGTATACCTATCCCCCTCCACGTCACCCAGGTAGCTAAGCAGGAAAAGGAGGGGGTCCAGTGATATGTCAGTTCCACATATCTCTGTCAGGGCTTCCGCCACTGACTGCCAGTAGGGGCGAATCTTATGGCAAGACCAAACCATATGGAAGAACGAGCCTCGGTCGAGGGAACATCTTGTACACAGCGGGCTGAGGGAGGGGTATATTTTGAAAAGTCTCTGTGGGGTATAGTATGCCCTATTCAATTGTAAGAAGTGGTCTCTAGAGGCAATCATAGAGGGAATATATGCTGAGACAATTTCCTCCCAAATGTCCTCATCCAGATTAGGAATGCCCTCCCTCCATTTTCCCAGAGTGACCGAGGTGTCTGTATCATGAGCTACCATGAGGTATAAATAGAGGGAGGATAAAGGTTTCCCCATCACTCCCGAGATGAGGAGTCTCTCAATCGAGTCCGACTCTAGGGTGACTGGGTTAGGAAATTGTGAGGTAAGGGCATGTCGGAGTTGACAGTATCTGAACTGGAAGGGGCGGGGGAGGTCATAGGTTCGTCTCAATTCCTGGATTGTCACGATATCTGGCATCACCTGTTTCAGTGTCAGTATTCCCCGTTTAGCCCAGACCGCAGGGTCAGGCACTGTGTCCAATTAAGGAAGTGGGGGTTGCCCCATAACGGAGTATGGGGGGAGACAGCTGTCCAGATTACTTCCTTTTGCCCTGGGCGACTGCCACACCCCTATAGTAGTCCTCATGGGTCCCGTTACACAGGGATGCACCCTACAGCCCCTGAAAACCAGTTTGGAAAGAGCTGCATATGATCTGAGGATTGACGCCTCTAGGGTGACTGCCGGATTCTGTCTAGGCTGGGAGAACCACCCCCTGACCGTCACCAAAACCGCCGCCCAGTAGTATATGAGGAAATTTGGAAGGACCAAGCCCCCACGGGAAAGGGGACGTTAAAAAGTACGCCTTGCCACTCGGGGGGCCTGCCCCCCCAAACAAAGTTTGCCACAATACTGTCAAGTTTCCGGAAAAAGGAATGGGGAATAGGGGTGGGGGTTTGTCGGAAAAAGTATAGTAGTTTGGGCAGATATATCATTCCCCCTGCCCACTGGAGTGAGGGCGAGACTGCACCAGGTAGTGCATCTTTTAGTTAATTGGTCCAACACCGGGAGAACATTCCTATCCAGGTAGCCTCCCGTCGTGGGGCCAACTTTAACTCCTAAATATGTAAACTCCTCCACCCAACGAAGAGGAGTATGAGTGTCAGCCCGGGGCAGTGACGGGTGGAGCGGGAATAGTACCGATTTGTCCCAGTTGATACGGATTCCAGAGTAACAGCTGAAGGTATCAAACTGGACCAAGGCGGCTTTCAAGGAAGCTGAGGCATCAGCCAGGTATAGCAAAGAGTCATCCGCATATAAGGACAATTTTTCTTCCAATGGGCCTACCTTTATGCCTTTGGTTTCAGGATCCCTCCTAATATGGGCAGCGAGGGGTTCCAGGGTGAGGGCAAATAGGGCCGGGGACAAAGGACATCCCTGCCAGGTTCCCCTCCCTAAGGAGAAGGGAGGCGACAGAGTCCGATTGGTGAGTATATGGGCTTGCACTGCATCACTTTAACTGACAATTAAACAATTTAACAAATCTGACAATTTAAGTACGACGCTGTACCCAAACAAAATTTGTGTCCTTTTTTTTCCCCACAAATAGAGCTTTTTGGTGGTATTTGATCACCTCTGTGGATTTATTTTTTGTGAAAATTACATTGGTGATCAGTGGGAAGAATGTTCCTTACATTGGTGATCAGTGGGAAGAATGTTCCTTACATTGGTGATCAGTGGGAAGAATGCTCCTTACATTGGTGATCAGTGGGAAGAATGCTCCTTACATTGGTGGTCAGTGAGAAGCAGGGGTGTTACTAGGTCTACATAAGATCTGGGGCTAGAGCCCATACCAACGTAGTAAAGAAAGTCATACGCTTGAGCGGGCATACACATGTATATACAGTAATATACGTGTGTGTATATATATCCCCAGAGAGCCCCCCTTACATCAGAGTCACCAGAGAGCCCCCCCTTACATCAGGGTCCCCAGAGAGCCTCCCCCTTGCATCAGGGTCCCCAGAGAGCCTCCTCCTTACATCAGAGTCCCCAGAGAGCCTCCCCCTTGCATCAGGGTCCCCAGAGAGCCTCCCCCTTGCATTAGGGTCCCCAGAGAGCCCCCCACTTACATCAGGGTCCCAGAGAGCCTCCCCTCCCCTTGGGGACCCCTGCAGAGACTCGGGGCAATGGGCCCCAGATTCGGGGCTATAGCCCCAAAAGCCACCCCCTAGCAACGCCACTGGTGAGAAGAATGTTCCTTTCATTGGTGGTCAGTGAGAAGAATGTTCCTTACATTGGTGGTCAGTGGGAAGAATGATCCTTGGTAAACAGTGGGAAGAATGCTCCTTACATTGGTGATCAGTGGGAAGAATGCTCCTTACATTGGTGGCCAGTGGGAAGAATGCTCCGTACATTGGTGGTCAAATGAATAAAAAAAAAAAAATGTTTTCCCCAAAATTGATTCTGTGGTGTGTGTTATAACTTTACAGGTCTCGTCTTGGCTGCCAGGTCTGTATGACAAAAGCCATTGATGGGCTGACGGTTCGTGTGCCTAGAGACGTGGCTGATGCAAGAGGAGAGGTGGTGGGACAACAGAGCAAACAATGATATACAATGATATGAATCATCATCTGTTATATTATAGTGAATGTAGCAATATTTTGTAATATGAACCACTAATGTGGACGTATTTTAAATACAGAAGACAAGCTAAAAATCTCACATGATACATGGAGACACTTCACCCGATCAGAACAAATACTTCAATGGGATACAAGACCAAGACTCAAACTGAATATCCTCAGTGATCTGTAATGGGGATTAACTTTATTACATAATTTTTTTTTTTTAATAACGGATTTATGATTTATTATAACATGTTAAATATAAAGCATGGCACCTGTAAATGTATTGCTGCTATGTTACATTGTGTTCTTAAAGCAGACCTAGCATATTTTTTCATGTTAAATGCATCGTAAGTAATATATAAATGTACATTTTGCGGTCTTTATTACCGCTCACAGATCACAGTAGCCCCCCTTGACAATGATTTCATCTGTTTTTCTTCCCAAAAGGACGGCACTATATCTGTTCAGGAATCATCCAGGATCACAATCTAATTCCTGGACTGAAATATATAAACTAAATTTACTGGTTTCTGTTTTTGATTCATTGTACACTTTTTTTCAAAAATAAAATAATGTTATATACATTTTGGAGGAGCTGTAGCAGGAGGTCTCAGTGTGAGATATGTCATGTAGCCTAGTCTGGTACAGGAAGGGGGGCTGCACGGTACAGGAAGGAGGGGCGCACATTACAGGAAGGGGGGCTGCACGGTACAGGAAGGAGGGGCACACATTACAGGAAGGGGGGCTGCACGGTACAGGAAGGGGGGCTGCACGGTACAGGAAGGAGGGGCGCACATTACAGGAAGGGGGGCTGCATGGTACAGGAAGGAGGGGCACACATTACAGGAAGGGGGGCTGCACGGTACAGGAAGGGGGGCTGCACGGTACAGGAAGGAGGGGCACACATTACAGGAAGGGGGGCTGCACGGTACAGGAAGGAGGGGCACACATTACAGGAAGGGGGGCTGCACGGTACAGGAAGGAGGGGCACACATTACAGGAAGGGGGGCTGCACGGTACAGGAAGGAGGGGCACACATTACAGGAAGGGGGGCTGCACGGTACAGGAAGGAGGGGAACACATTACAGGAAGGGGGTGCACACTACAGGAAGGGGGGAGGGGGCTGCACAATATAGGCAGGGGGGCTTCAGGCTACAGAACGGTGTGCACACTACAGAATGGGGGGGGGGGGGGGCGGCTGCACTGTATAGGAAAAGGGGCTGCCTGCTACAGGAAGGAGGGGTGCACGGTACAGGACAGGGGCTGCAGGCTACAGGAAGGGAGGTTACAGAAAGGAGTGCTTTTTGATGCAGTAAGGAGGGGTGCACTTTACAGGAAAGGGGGGTGCACACTATAGGAAAGGAACCTGTTTTACTCGGATTTAAGCACTATGTGGGGCCTTTTCTTCCTTTTTCATGTCCCTATGGTGGCTATGTGAAGGGTGTATCTCCTTTATATACACCTGTCGGAGAAGTGTCTACAATTGGACTTGGAACATCTGCCGTCCTCAGGCCGTTTACCATTGCCGCAAAGGAACCAGTGGAACCTGCCACATAAGCCTCTTTATTGAGCACCTATCTGGATCAATTGATCCATAAGCCTGTATGACACCTAGCCGTACGGCAAACGTGTCCATCTGTTCCGGTAAGCGTATTTGCTCCATATATCTTTTTCTGTGGATACTGAGTACTGGAACACCACCTCTGTGAACCACTTAGCACCCCTGAGAAACCTTTCACCCATCCAACACCTATACCGTTCACTTTTGTTGGACATTTATATGACCAGAATGTTCACGTAATTGGACATTTATATGGACATGGACTTACCACAATATTGTTTTTATTTTTCTATATTTGGTTATTACACTATCACGCTGCACGGTTGATAGTCACATATGTGTGGATTACCCAATCCTGACCTTTATGTTTAGCGCTGCATTGTTTTTTTCAAGAAGGGAGGATGCACAGTACAGGAAGGAGGGCTGTACGGTGCAGGAAAGACGGGTGCACACTACAGAAAGGGGGCTGTATGCTACAGGAAGGAGGGCTGCATGCTAAAGGAAGGGGGGTTGCATGCTACAGGTAGGGATCTGCACACTACAGGAAGGGGAGATTCATGCTACAGGAAGGGGGCTGCAGACAACAGGAAGGAGGGAGGCATGCTACAGGAAGGGGGGCTGCATGGTATAGGAAGGGGGGTGCACGCTAAAGGAAGGGGGGTGCATACTACAGGAAGGGGGGTGCATGCTACAGGAAGGGGGGCTGCACGCTACAGGAAGGGGGGCTGCATGGTACAGGAAGGGGGGTGCACATTACAGGAAGGGGGTGCACGCTACAGAAAGGGGGGCTGCATGCTACAGGAAGGGGGGCTCCACACTACAGGAAGGGGGTGCACACTACAGGAAGGGGGCTGCACGCTACAGGAAGGAGGGGCGCACATTACAGGAAGGGGGTGCACACTAAAGGAAGGGGGCTGTACGATAGAGGAAGGAGGGGCACACACTACAGGAAGGGGGCTGCATGCTACAGGAAGGGGGGAGGGGGCTGCCCAAAATAGGCAGGGGGCTTCAGGCTACAGAAGGGTGTGCACACTACAGAATGGGGGGGGGGGACAGATGCACTGTATAGGAAAAGGGGCTGCATACTACAGGAAGGGGGGGTGCACGGTACAGGACAGGGGCTGCATGCTACAGGAAGGGAGGTTACAGAAAGGAGTGCTTTTTGGTGCAGTAAGGAGGGGTGCACTTTACAGGAAAGGGGGTGCACACTATAGGAAAGGGACTGTATGCTACAGGAAGGGGAGATTCATGCTACAGGAAGGGGGCTGCAGACAACAGGAAGGAGGGAGGTACGCTACAGGAAAGGGAGCTGCATGGTATAGGAAGGGGGGTGCACGCAACAGGAAGGGGGTGCATACTACAGGAAGGGGGGTGCATGCTACAGGAAGAGGGGGCTGCACGCTACAGGAAGGGGGGCTGCATGGTACAGGAAGTAGGGCTGCACATTACAGGAAGGGGGTGCACGCTACAGGAAGGGGGTGCATGCTACAGGAAGGGGGACTGCATGCTACAGGAAGGGGGGCTCCACGCTACAGGAAGGGGGTGCACACTACAGGAAGGGGAGCTGAACGCTATAGGAAGGGGGGCTGCACGCTACAGGAAGGAGGGGCGCACATTAAAGGAAGGAGGTGCACACTAAAGGAAGGGGGCTGCACGATACAGGAAGGAGGGGCGCACACTACAGGAAGGGGGCTGCATGCTACAGGAAGGGGGAGGGGGCTTCACAATATAGGCAGGGGGGCTTCAGGCTACAGAAGGGTGTGCACACTACAGAATGGGGGGGGGGGCGGCTGCACTGTATAGGAAAAGGGGCTGCATACTACAGGAAGGAGGGGTGCATGGTACAGGACAGGGGCTGCATGCTACAGGAAGGGAGGTTACAGAAAGGAGTGCTTTTTGGTGCAGTAAGGAGGGGTGCACTTTACAGGAAAGGGGGGTGCACACTATAGGAAAGGGACTGTATGCTACAGGAAGGGGAGATTCATGCTACAGGAAGAGGGCTGCAGACAACAGGAGGGAGGGAGGCACGCTACAGAAAAGGGAGCTGCATGGTACAGGAAGGGGGGGCTGCATGGTATAGGAAGGGGGTGCACGCTACAGGAAGGGGGTGCATACTACTGGAAGGGGGGTGCATGCTACAGGAAGGGGGGCTGCACGCTACGGGAAGGGGGGCTGCACGGTACAGGAAGGAGGGGCGCACATTACAGGAAGGGGGTGCACGCTACAGAAAGGGGGGCTGCACGCAACAGGAAGGGGGCTCCACGCTACAGGAAGGGGGTGCACACTACAGGAAGGGGGCTGCATGCTATAGGAAGGGGGGCTGCATGCTACAGGAAGGAGGGGCGCACATTACAGGAAGGGGGTGCACACTAAAGGAAGGGAGCTGCACGATACAGGAAGGAGGGGCGCACAATACAGGAAGGGGGCTGCATGCTACAGGAAGGGGGGAGGGGGCTGCACAATATAGGCAGGGGGGATTCAGGCTACAGAAGGGTGTGCACACTACAGAATGGGGGGGCAGCTGCACTGTATAGGAAAAGGGGCTGCATATTACAGGAAGGAGTGGTGCATGGTACAGGACAGGGCTGCATGCTACAGGAAGGGAGGTTACAGAAAGGAGTGCTTTTTGGTGCAGTAAGGAGGGGTGTACTTTACAGGAAAGGGGGGTGCACACTATAGGAAAGGGACTGCATGCTACAGGAAGGGGAGATTCATGCTACAGGAAGGGGGCTGCAGACAACAGGAAGGAGGGAGGCACGCTACAGGAAAGGGAGCTGCATGGTACAGGAAGGGGGGCTGCATGGTATAGGAAGGGGGGTGCACGCAACAGGAAGGGGGTGCATACTACAGGAAGGGGGGTGCATGCTACAGGAAGAGGGGGCTGCACGCTACAGGAAGGGGGGGCTGCATGGTACAGGAAGGAGGGCCGCACATTACAGAAAGGGGGTGTATGCTACAGGAAGGGGGACTGCATGCTACAGGAAGGGGGTGCACACTACAGGAAGGGGGGCTGAATGCTATAGGAAGGGGGGCTGCACGCTACAGGAAGGAGGGGCGCACATTAAAGGAAGGAGGTGCACACTAAAGGAAGGGGGCTGCACGATACAGGAAGGAGGGGCGCACACTACAGGAAGAGGGCTGCATGCTACAGGAAGGGGGAGGGGGCTTCACAATATAGGCAGGGGGGCTTCAGGCTACAGAAGGGTGTACACACTACAGAATGGGGGGGGGGGCGGCTGCACTGTATAGGAAAAGGGGCTGCATACTACAGGAAGGAGGGGTGCATGGTACAGGACAGGGGCTGCAGACAACAGGAGGGAGGGAGGCACGCTACAGAAAAGGGAGCTGCATGGTACAGGAAGGGGGGCTGCATGGTATAGGAAGGGGGTGCATGCTACAGGAAGGGGCTGCATGCTACAGGAAGGAGGGGCGCACATTACAGGAAGGGGGTACACGCTACAGAAAGGGGGGCTGCACGCAACAGGAAGGGGGCTCCACGCTACAGGAAGGGGGTACACACTACAGGAAGAGGGGCTGCACACTATAGGAAGGGGGGCTGCACGCTACAGGAAGGAGGGGCGCACATTACAGGAAGGGGGTCACACTAAAGGAAGGGTGCTGCAAGATACAGGAAGGAGGGGCGCACACTACAGGAAGGGGGCTGCATGCTACAGGAAGGGGGGAGGGGGCTGCACAATATAGACAGGGGGCTTCAGGCTACAGAAGGGTGTGCACACTACAGAATGTAGTATATGCACTGTATAAGAAAAGGGGCTGCATACTACAGGAAGGAGGGGTGCACACTATAGGAAAGGGACTGTATGCTACAGGAAGGGAGGATGCACAGTACAGGAAGGAGGGCTGTACGGTGCAGGAAAGAGGGGTGCACATTATAGGAAAGGGGGGTGCACACTACAGAAAGGGGGCTGTATGCTACAGGAAGGAGGGCTGTATGCTAAAGGAAGGGGGGTTGCATGCTACAGGAAGGGATCTGCACACTACAGGAAGGGGAGATGCATGCTACAGGAAGGGGGCTGCAGACAACAGGAAGGAGGGATGCACGCTACAGGAAAGGGAGCTGCATGGTACAGGAAGGGGGCTGCATCCTACAGGGAGGGGGGGTGCATACTACAGAAAGGGGGCTGTATGCTACAGGAAGAGGGCTACATGCTACAGAAAGGGGGCTGCACGCTACAGGAAGGGGGGCTGCATGGTACAGGAAGGGGGATGCACGCTACAGGAAGGAGGGGCGCACATTACAGGAAGGGGGTGCACACTAAAGGAAGGGGGGCTGCATACTACAGGGAATGGGGGTGCATACTACAGAAAGGGGGCTGTATGCTACAGGAAGAGGGCTACATGCTACAGAAAGGGGGCTGCACGTTACAGGAAGGGGGGCTGCACGCTACAGGAAGGGGGGCTGCATGGTACAGGAAGGAGGGGTGCACATTACAGGAAGCAGGCTGCACGCTATGGGAAGGGGGATGCATACTACAGGAAAGGGGGCTGAAAGCTAGCTGAACTTTTCTGGCCATCCTTTGTGGTCTGGTAGGAATATTAAGGGAAAATTCACACCATTTAAAAAAAAAAATATTAATCACTACTACATAACCCCCACATGCTGTAATCACTTTCTATGTCATTGCCCAGTTACAAACCAGCCCTGTACTGGTGTATAAGAAGTTGTGCGCATATAATTATGCATTTTGTGCAGCTTTGAAGAACACTTCTTGCACCAAATTCAGTTGTCTCAAACATCCCAGATGTTCATTTCCAGCTTTTCAGGACTGAATCAGAATGAATGTTTTGGGTGAGTTTGGCATTTACTGGAACACAAACAGCAACTCAACCACTGGTGGACCAGACCATCTTAGAGAGGAAAACTAACTTGCTTTAGAAACAGAGCACCTTAAGTCTTGGTTCACAGGACTGTGACCCCATTGTTGTGCAAATTGCTTGCAACTTTCATGGGACTCTAAGTCACATCGAATTACCGCAGGAAACTTTTTAAAAATGACTGCAACTTTTTGGGATTAAAAGTACCATTTCATTCTTTACAGATGACACTAAGCTATGCAGTGGAATAATCTCCTTACAGGATGTCTCCACCTTACAAGCCAACCTCAATGCTCTGTCTAATTGAGGTTTAAATTAGGTTTAATGTTGATAAATGTACAGTTATGCACTTGGGGGCTAAGAATATGCATCATACATACTAGGGGGAGTACAACTGAGGGAATCCATGGTGGAGAAGGATCTGGGGGGTTCTGGTAGATCATAAGCTCAATAATAACATGCAATGCCAAGCTGCGGTTTCCAAAATGAGCAAAGTCCTTTCTTGTATTAAGGGAGGTATGGACTCCAGAGAGAGAGAGAGATATAATTTTGCCCCTGTACAAATCATTAGTAAGACCTCATCTGGAATATGCAGTTCAGTTTTGGGCACCAGTTCTCAAAAAAAGGATATCGGGGAACTGGAGAAAGTGCAGAGAAGGGCAACCAAACTGATAAGAGGCATGAAGGAGCTCAGCTATGAGGAAAGATTAGAGGAACTGAATTTATTCTCTCCTGAGAAGAGGAGATTAAGGGGGGATATGATCAACATGTACAAATACATAAGTTATTCACTTTAAAGTGGGGTTCCACCCAAAAAAACAAAAATATCTGAAAACTTCTAAAAAAAACCCCAAAAAAACATTTGGATATATATATATTTTTTTACTTACCTCTAAATGCCTGTTGCTAGGTGGTCCCTCGTAGTCTGCCTCTTCCTTTGCCTGGGCTGGTGACATCACTTCCCCCTCAGCACAGGAAGGGCTCGGCTCTGCTCCCTCCCTCCTGTCAATCATCTGGGACCCATTACAGGTCCCAGGTGATTAAGCGGCCAATCACGGCGCGCGGCGCCGCGTGCGCAAGCGCAGTGGGTGCCAGGCTGTGAAGCCACAGCCCGGCGCCCACAGTTGAAATGCCGCCGCCGACGAGTGGAGGGGGGGGACGAGCGGGGCTTCGATCCCCCGCATCGCTGGACCCAGGGACAGGTAAGTGTCCAATTAAAAGTCAGCAGCTGCAGTATTTGTAGCTGCTGACTTTTAATTTTTTTTTTTTTTTTTAATGGACCCCCTGGGTGGAACTCCTCTTTAAGGTCATCACAGAGGACAATGGAGCACTCTTTACATCTAGAGGAAAAAAGATTTAATCTCCAACTATGGAAAGGTTTCTTGACAGTAAGAGCTGTGAAAATGTGGAATAGACTCCCTCCAGAGGTGGTTTTGGCCAGCTCAGGAGATTGCTTTTAAAAAAGGCCTGGATTCTTTCTTAAATGTACATAATATAACTGGGTACTGACATTTATAGGTAATGTTGATCCTGAGAATATTCAATTGCCTCTCGGGGGATCAGGAAGGAATTTTTTTCCCTGCTGTAGCAAATTGGATCATGCTTTGCTGGGGTTTTTTCACCTTCCTCTGAATCGACTGTGGGTATAGGATTGTGTATATGGGATTGTATGATATATATATATTTTTTTTTATGGGTTGAACTAGATGGACTTGTGTCTTTTTTCAACCTGACTATGTACCTATGTAACTATTTGACTTGAAACATAGTAGCAGCAACCAGAGCACAACACACAATATAAAATATAAATAATCCCAAAAATGTTATGCTCTGCTTGCTGCTGCAATGTTTCACTTTGTTCAAATAAAATGTAAATGTTTCTAATGCTAATAGGCGTTAGTGGATGAGCATGCATAATGATTTATATTTATATTGTTTGCAAACTAGTTATATGATGGTGCACCTGTTTCTTCTATAGAAAAATTAATTTGGTGGGTGCTTTCCTCCATGGATGGCATCACTCCCCTCCTTCCCCCTTCTACTTCTATTGACATTCAATGACTGAAGATTTTTTACCTTATAGCGGAGTTCCACCCAAAGGTGGAACTTCTACTTTTAGGCCTCCTGACCCTCTGACATGCCACATTTGGGATGTAATTTTTTTGGGGGGGGTACCTAGTTTTGGCAGGTACCCAGCTTCCACCCGCGCCACCTAGGGGACTCCTCCCTCCCTGCAATCTTCTGGAACACATCACAGGTCCCAGAAGATTGCCTGGCCATTCACGATGTGCAGCGCCACTCGCGCATGCACAGTGCGCATCCGGCTATGAAGCCGGCTGCCCACAGTAGTAATGCCGGCATCGCAGGCAGGCAGGGGATAGAAAGGAGGCTTCGGGTGGCTGCATCGCTGGATTGTGGGACAGGTGAGTGTCTGTTAAAAGTCAGCAGCTACACTTTTTGTAGCTGCTGACTTTTCATAAACACGGGTCCAGCTGGAACTCCGCTTTAATGCAGTGGTCTCCAAACTGTGGCCCGGGGGCTGGATAAAGCCCTTTACTTGCCTTTATCCAGCCTTGAGGCATTTTTTCTGCCACTGACACCAACAATGGGGCACTATTCCTCCCACTGACACCAACACTGGGACACTATTCCTTCCACCGACACCAACACTGGGACACTATTCCTTCCACCGACACCAACAGTGGGACACTATTCCTTCCACCGACACCAACACTGGGACACTATTCCTTCCACCGACACCAACACTGGGACACTATTCCTCCCACCGACACCAACACTGGGACACTATTCCTTCCACCAACACCAACACTGGGACACTATTCCTTCCACTGACACCAACACTGGGACACTATTCCTTCCACCGACACCAACACTGGGACACTATTCCTTCCACCGACACCAACAGTGGGACACTATTCCTTCCACCGACACCAACACTGGGACACTATTCCTCCCACCGACACCAACACTGGGACACTATTCCTCCCACCGACACCAACACTGGGACACTATTCCTCCCACCGACACCAACAGTGGGACACTATTCCTTCCACCGACACCAACAGTGGGACACTATTCCTCCCCCCGACACCAACAGTGGGACACTATTCCTCCCACCGACACCAACAGTGGGGCACTATTCCTCCCACCGATACCAACAGTGGGGCACTATTCCTCCCACCGATACCAACAGTGGGACACTATTCCTTCCACCGACACCAACAGTGGGACACTATTCCTCCCCCCGACACCAACAGTGGGGCACTATTCCTTCCACCGACACCAACAGTGGGACACTATTTCTCCCACCGACACCAATGATGAAGCATTATTCCTCCCACTGACACTAACTATTTCTCTCCCTAATACCAAAGATCGGGCATTGTTTACTGGGCACAGTCTGGCCCCCCTAAAGTCTGAAGGGCAATAAACTGGTCCTTTCTTTAGAAAGTTTGGAGTCCCCTGCCCTAGAACGTTCATTGAGCCAGAAGAGTGACTGTTGCTGTGTGCCTGGCTGCTATTGCACTAATCTGGGAAAGGAACCTGGGACAAATCAGCGGGCCCTTATGTGAGAACTACAGTAACATGCAGGCTGAAAGGGCAAGAATAACAGATTCCCTCAGTGCCCTCCCACAATGTTTTTTTTTTTTTTTTAACAAAGCAACCCTGTCTCTTGGATGATTGTGTTTAAGTGAGAAAAGGACCTAAAAGTACAAACTTCAAGATGCTTATATGTACTCTTAGTTCTTAAGTGCTCCATGGGGTCCCTGTACTGTATATAGTGTCTGCGTCTAGCTCCAGAGTGGGAGTTTTGCTGCACATTCTCCAAATCAGTGGTAAAGTTGATATTTGCATATTGTGTAATCTGGGATCAGAGGCTCCCAGGTTGCTTAACTTTTCAGCATTTGCAAAGCACAGACCGTCAGATTGGAAATCCTATATGTTCATCAGGCATTGCAGAGTGCTGTGTTAATCTGAACTAGACTTGTGCACAACAGAAAATTTTGTTTAGTTTCGGTTCGTTGTCATTCGTAAAATACATAATTTCGTTCTGTTATATTCGTTATGTTAGGTTAATAAGTTTTCGGATAATTCGTTATTATTCGTAGAGTGCCGATATTTGTTATACTGAATCTCGAATCATGTTGAATTCATTTGTTATATGCGCTATAATTTCGTTTGTATTCGTTGAAATTCGATATTTATGTATGTATATATATATATTCGTAATAATGATTCGTAGTTTGGAAAGTCGTTTGTTTATTGAATCTATTAACACACACAATGACAATATCTCTTCTCCTCTGCTCAAATACAATACAACACCCTTCTCACTCAGTTCTCAGGAATGCACTTTGCCAGTAATCCAAACTCCAGCACAAAATTAATCAGCTGATTGGACTGTAAGATTTACTTTGAGTTGACCTTTTGTTTCATTAGATCTTTAACGAACTACTGAATCATGTCGAATTCATTCGTCATATTCGCTATAATATCTTTTGTATTAGTTGAAATTCGTTATTTTTTTATTCGGAACATTCGGATGCATCCGAATGTCCGAAAGATGCAAAATTCGGCCGAATTTTCGATTAGTTACGAAACGAATTGCACAAGCCTAATCTGAACGTTACATATATGTATTGGCCTGGGCTAGGCACTCATGCCAATAGCTTTCTGCCAGAGGAGCAATAGCAACTCAGTCTGGTTGTTGGCCAAAATAAACTCAGCTTCTGGATGTGCTTTGCATCCAATGTCCATGTAGACACTTTCTAACTGAGCCCAGGGCCGGTGCTACCACTAGGCAAACTAGGCAGCCACTTGGGGCATCCTGCCACTGGTGTTCCTACTCTCTTCTCTCTGCAGCAAGCAATTAAGTCTCAACAGGCAGCCGCCGTTCCGATCGCACATAGTGTCAGAGGCGCAGCACGGCGGGGGACTGTGTCTGTGTCCCGACTCCAGAATGAATGGAAGCAAGCAAACATTCATTGATGGGCATTGGTAGGCTGCATTGATGGGCGCTGGTGAGGCTGCATTTGATGGGCGCTGGTGAGGCTGCATTTGATGGGCGCTTCATTAAAAAGGTGGGGTTTACATAGGCAGGGGAAAGGGGGTGGAGCCAGGGGTGGAGCCAAGGGGTGGCAAAATGAGGTTTCGCCTAAGCGAACCTTGGCACCCCAGATATTTTTGGAACTACACTTCCCATGATGCTCATGCACTCTGCAGTGTAGTTGAGCATCATGAGAAATGTAGTTCCAAAACATCTGGGGTGCCAAGGTTCGCCATCACTGGCCTAGGGTGTTAAAAATCCTTGCACCAGCCCTGACTGAGCCTGTACCCATAAAGATAACCTGCCAGGATAAAAAAAATTAAACAAATGGTAGCCACCACTGGCGTCTAATTTTGGAAGCTGTAACCCTTACCTTTTGCTTTACTGCTTAGTGAATGACTAACCCAGCACTGATTTGCGGCCAATAAAATGAGCAATGCATTTATAAAGTCCTGGAAAATAGAAAGGTCTGCAGAGTAGATGGCTGTGCTCTTGATGTAGCTCAACGTGTAGAAAGCTTGGCTTTTAGCTTCAAGGTTGAGTTTTTGAATCTGTATGCAGAAAACACAGTTTTGTGTTTCATGAGCCACCAAATATTTTTCAGTTGTTCTCATCATGTCCCATTTGGTATATAGTTCTACAGAGAAGTTGCAGAGAAGAAACCTTGCAAAAAGACCTGAACAAATTAATGGGGTGGGCGACTACATGGCAAATGAGGTTCAATGTAGAAAAATGTAAAATAATGCATTTGGGTTGCAAAAATATGAATGCAATCTATACACTGGGGGGAGAACCTCTGGGGGAATCTAGGATGGAAAAGGACCTGGGGGTCCTAGTAGATGATAGGCTCAGCAATGGCATGCAATGCCAAGCTGCTGCTAACAAAGCAAACAGAATATTGGCATGCATTAAAAGGGGGATCAACTCCAGAGATAAAACGATAATTCTCCCACTCTACAAGACTCTGGTCCGGCCGCACCTGGAGTATGCCGTCCAGTTCTGGGCACCAGTCCTCAGGAAGGATGTACTGGAAATGGAGCGAGTACAAAGAAGGGCAACAAAGCTAATAAAGGGTCTGGAGGATCTTAGTTATGAGGAAAGGTTGCGAGCACTGAACTTATTCTCTCTGGAGAAGAGACGCTTGAGAGGGGATATGATTTCAATTTACAAATACTGTACTGGTGACCAACAATAGGGATAAAACTTTTTCGCAGAAGAGAGTTTAATAAGACTCGTGGCCACGCATTACAATTAGAAGAAAAGAGGTTTAACCTTAAACTACATAGAGGGTTCTTTACTGTAAGAGCGGCAAGGATGTGGAATTCCCTTCCACAGGCGGTGGTCTCAGCGGGGAGCATTGATAGCTTCAAGAAACTATTAGATAATCACCTGAATGACCGCAACATACAGGGATATACAATGGAATACTGACACATAATCACACACATAGGTTGGACTTGATGGACTTGTGTCTTTTTTCAACCTCACCTACTATGTAACTATGTAACTAAGTTGTATTTCAGCCTAGAGATTGTGGTGCAAGTTGTTAGTGTGCTGCTCTTCACTACAGAAAGCCCTAGATTTCTTAGTTTGAATCTCTGATGTGTTAATAGTTTTATGTTTCAAAGGTTTAGAGAGTCTAGATCCTTGATATAGGTGCACTAACAACAGCTTCAAGCATCTTCTGGTTCTGTGGCATGGTATGTAAGTGCTCCATGGTTGTAAATCAGAGGGCTTAAGGTTTGATTCCCATGAGAAAGCAAAGATGTTTTCTCAAAATAGTACCAAGACTTCTAAAGTGTTAATAGTTTTATGTTTCAAAGACTTAGAGAGTCTAGATCCATGATATAGATGCACTAGCAAGTAAGTCTGATGTCTTCTAGTTCTGTGGCGCAGTGGGTAAGCTCCTGAAGTTTGAATTAGAGGGCTGTAGGTTTGATTCTCATGGCTGAGCAAAGATGCTTCCTCAAAGTAGCACCAACACTTTGGGGGTTGTGTGAAGGGCAGCTGAAATTGCAAAGACCACTATGAAGTGGTCCAGAACTAAGTTGGTGGTGCGGACCAACGGTGGATAGGCTTGAGTGAGTCTGTGACCCTAGGACTGGGGCAGGAATACTGTGAGGGAGAGGGCATGTTGATGAAAAATGTGAAATAAATTGGTAAAATGCCTTAAAAAAAAACCCACTCTTGGTCTTATGTTGTTTCCTTAGTGCTGATTAACCCTTAAGTTCTTTACCACCCTCTTTGTGGCACAGTACTGACAGCTTGGGGTTTTCATTCACATTGCTTCAAGGATGCCCATTCAATGGTTACATGGCTCAAGCTCATTTCCTTGAGGCTTCATTCACATGATGGGTACATGGCTGGGAGTCATTTCCTTGAGGCTTCATTCACATGATGGTTACATGGCTGGCTCTCATTCCCTTGAGGCTTCATTCACAGCCACATGATGGATACATGGCTCAAGCTCATTTCCTTGAAGGCTTCATTCTCATGATGGTTACATGGCTGAGACTCATTTCAATGAGGCTTCATTCACTTGGTCTGCTCCTTAACTTCTCATTACACAGAAAGGCCTCTATTCACATCGGTGCTGTTCCAACCCAAACAGCTTTGAGTAGACATCTGTTTGATCTGCTTTGGGAATCAAACTCATGGCCTTCAGATTCCACATTCAGTGCCCTACATGCTGCGCCACAGACCTGGATGCTCAAGCCTGGCAGCAGTGCCTATACATCCTTAATTCAAGCTGCAAAGTGTAGTAACACATAGCAACCGCAATGAAAAGGATTCAAAAGAGGATTGGTTGCTATCGGTTTCAGCAGTTTGTACAGCGTTAATAAATAAATCTAGAGAGGTGATCACCTGAGGATTTGAACTGATGACCATTTTGTTGGTAAGATCACCAACATATCCTAAAGGCTACAATCTAAGATAGTAAGTCCTAGCCCAAACCAGAGTTGTAATATCATGAAATACCATATGATCAATGGAGTAATGTTCAAACATTGTACTAAATAGCCATCATCTAGCAAAGCCTAGTCTCCCAGTTGACCTTTCAAATGATATTCCCATCTGATTTCAAGAATAAGTTACCTTGGGTATCATCCTAATTTGTTGCTTGCAAAGTACAATAACCCAAAGCAACCATAATGAATTAATACCTAGTCTGAAAGGTAATTAGTTATTATGGGCTTCTTCAGTATTTGCAAATTTAATAAATGAATCATGAAAAGGTGGTTGCTTGAGGATTTGAACTTGCAAACTTGTCGTTTGTGAGATCAGCAGCATAAATGCATCACCATTGTCTCAGATGGTGGGAGGGGCTGAAAACTAGTCCTTTAATATCATGAAATAACACGACTAGGGGCTTAATAGTTGAATATTTTACTATTGTTAAAATTAAATTACTAAACTAAATTGCTACCATCAGACCCTGGACCAGTCTGCCACTTGACCTAGAGGAAATTCCCACTTGGTAAAACTATACTTTGAAGTGTCCATTGCCATGAACCACGGGGCACCATCTCAACTACTGCATACAAAGTGCAGTAATCCATAGCAATTAATAAGAAAGGATGAGTTGATTGATTGCTTTAGGTTTTCACATTTTTAATAAATGATTCTGAAAAAAGTGGCCACAGGGATTTGAACTTGCAATCAGTTTGCTTACCAGCCCGATGACTTACATACAAGGCCACTGCCTCAGATAGAGAGTAGGGCTCAAAACTAGAACTTGATTGGTGGCATAAGGTTTCTGCAACTTTAATAACTAATTCTAAAAAGGTAACCACTAGAGGATTTGAACTTCCAACCTTTCATTTGCTAGCTCTGTTAGCATACAAGGGCATTTCCTCTGATGGTAAGTGTTTCTTGGAACTAGAGCTTCAATGTCATGGAATATTGTATACCTAATGCATTAATAGTCAAACATTTTACTAAATTGCTACCATCAGACCTAGACTAGTGTCCCACTTCACTTCTTCCTAAGTGCACTTTCAAGACTCCATTGCCTCGAACCACAGGACACCATCTCAACTGCTGCCTACAAACAAAGTGCAGTAACCCCCAGCAACCAAGGGCCTAGTCTGAAAGCCAAATTATTGCTATGGATTTCTGCAACTTTCATAAATAAAAGCAAGCAGGTGATCATCTCAGGATACAAACAGACAGGCGTTGGCCAGGCCATTTATGGACCCACTGCCATATACACAATGCCACCAGCAAAGATGATGGGAGGGGTTAAATCAGTAGTTGTAATAGCATTAGATATTATCATATCCATGCCTTCACATCTAAAAATTTTACTGAATTGCTATCCAAATACTTATGCCCCATACACAATACAATAAAAATAAAATAAAAATAAATAATAAAAATAAAATCAAGATAAAAATAAAATATTTATTTTATATATATTTATTTTTATTATTTATTTTATTTTTATTATTTATTTTTATTTTATCATTTATTTTAATTTAATTTTAATTTGTATTATTTATTTTTATTTTTATTATGTATTTTTATTTTATTATTTATTTTTATTTGAATTTTATTTTTATTTTTCCCACTGACGTTGGGACCTTTTCTACTCCCACTGGCCCCTGTAAAGTCTGATAGACTGTAAACTGGCCCTTTGTTTAGAACGTTTGGAAATCCCTGCTTTAATGCATTCGCTACCATTAATATCTGTGTGACTTAAAAGAAGTCCCTGTACTACTTTGGTCCGACTTTGATGCGAGTTGAGGTCCATAAGGCCCCTGAGGCCCCTTTCACACTTGTGCAACTTTTCCTGTGACTTTGGACATCAGAGTCGCATGACAAGTCGTACCCCATGATTCTCCTTGATAACCATTCATATCTGTGCAACTTCAAAGTAGTCCCTGTCCTACTTTGGTCTGACTTTGATGCGAGTTGAGGTTCCTAGACCTCAAGTTTACATAGGCATTCCCTAAAATCGCTGAAAAATCGCGGCCACAAAATTGCGTTAAAATCGCGGCAAAATTACATGACTTTGTGAAAGGGGCCTAAATGAACCCCAATGTCTCACAGATAAATGGTTACTTTAAGAGCTAAGAAGAGTAATTATAGTGAAGGAACACCAGATGGTGCTAACCACTTAAAATAAGTAGAGAACAAAAAAATAATACCAGCTCAGTTGCTAATACAGTGCGATACGGCACTGCATAACTTTAACTGACAATTGCGCGGTCCTGCGACGCTGTACCCAAATAAAATTGATGTCCTTTTTTTTCCGCAAATAGAGCTTTCTTATGGTGGTATTTGATCCATTCTGCGGTTTTTATTTTTTGCGCTATAAACAAAAAAAGACCGACAATTTTGAAAAAAAAAATATTTTTTTTTTTACTTTCTGCTATAAAACATAACCAATAAAAAAATATAAAAAATCAAATTTCTTCATCAGTTTAGGCCAATATATATTCTGCTACATGTTTAGTAAAAAAAATCCCAATAAGCGTGTATTGATTGGTTTTGTCTACAAACTATGGAATATATTTATGGCATTTTTATTTATTTATATTATTTACTAGTAATGGCGGGGATCAGTGATTTTTAGCGGGACTGCGACATTGCAGCGGAAAAATCGTACACCTAACTGACACTTTTGACACTTTTTTGGGAACCAGTGACACTAATACAGTGATCAGTGCAAAAAAATATGCACTGTTACTGTACTAAAGACACTGGCAGGGAAGGGGTTAACACCAGGGGTGATCAAAGGATTAAGTGTGTCCTTAGGGAGTGCTTGCTAACTCTGTTGGGGATGGACTCCCTGGATGAATACAGAGATCCGTGTTCCAGCTTAGCAGGAACAGAAGATCTGGGTTCCTCTGTTAGAATGGGGATCTGCCTTGTTTACATAGGCAGATCCCCGTTCTGCCGCTCTGTGGAGCGATCGCAGGAGGCGCAGCCCCGCTGTCTATTGCACGAAATGACATACAGGTATGTCGTTTTGCGCAATAGAGCTGACCTACTGCAATATATGTACTGTGGCCGGTCGGGAAGTGGTTAATTACATCTCTTTTTTTATTTATTGCAGTTTATCAGTCCCTTAAATGTGATGGCTGCATTCGTTTTCATTTTTCAGACTTTAAAAAAAAAATGTTGTCCCTGACGATCCTGCTACTAACACACTTCTGGGGCATCTCAAAACCTGAAGTGCCTGAACAAAGCTCCTCAGGGCTGGATCACCAGAGATTTATTTAAAGAAAGCTGAAAAATGTCAAAGGTACATTAACAATGATCATCAATGGGAAGAATGTTCCTTACATTGGTGATCAGTGGGAAGAATGTTCCTTACATTGGTGACCAGTGGGAAGAATGTTCCTTACATTGGTGATCAGTGAGAAGAATGTTCCTTACATTGGTGATCAGTGAGAAGAATGTTCCTTACATTGGTGACCAGTGGGAAGAATGTTCCTTACATTGGTGATCAGTGGGAAGAATGTTCCTTACATTGGTGATCAGTGGGAAGAATGTTCCTTACATTGGTGGTCAGTGGGAAGAATGTTCCTTACATTGGTGGTCAGTGGGAAGAATGTTCCTTACATTGGTGGTCAGTGGGAAGAATGTTCCTTACATTGGTGGTCAGTGGGAAGAATGTTCCTTACATTGGTGGTCAGTGGGAAGAATTTTCCTTACATTGGTGATCAGTGGAAAGAATGCCCCTTACATTGGTGGTCAGTGGGAAGAATGTTCCTTACATTGGTGGTCAGTGGGAAGAATGTTCCTTACATTGGTGGTCAGTGGGAAGAATGTTCCTTACATTGGTGATCAGTGGGAAGAATGTTCCTTACATTGGTGATCAGTGTAAAGAATGCTCCTTACATTGGTGATCAGTGGGAAGAATGTTCCTTACATTGGTGATCAGTGAGAAGTATGTTCCTTACATTGGTGATCAGTGAGAAGAATGTCCCTTACATTGGTGGTCAGTGGGAAGAATTCTCCTTACATTGGTGATCAGTGGGAATAATGTTCCTTACATTGGTGGTCAGTGGGAAGAATGTTCCTTACATTGGTGGTCAGTGGGAAGAATTTTCCTTACATTGGTGATCAGTGGGAAGAATGACGCTTACATTGGTGGTCAGTGGGAAGAATGCCCCTTACATTGGTGGTCAGTGGGAAGAATGTTCCTTACATTGGTGATCAGTGGGAAGAATGCCCCTTACATTGGTGGTCAGTGGGAAGAATGCCCCTTACATTGGTGGTCAGTGGGAAGAATGTTCCTTACATTGGTGATCAGTGTAAAGAATGTTCCTTACATTGGTGGTCAGTGGGAAGAATGCCCCTTACATTAGTGATCAGTGTAAAGAATGCTCCTTACATTGGTGTTCAGTGGGAAGAATTCTCCTTACATTGGTAAACAGTAGGAAGAAAGTCCCTTGCATTGGTGGTCAGTGGGAAAAATGCCCCTTGTATTGGTGGTCATTAAGACGAATGTCCCTTTTAATGGTGGTCAGTGGGAAAAATGCTGCATACATTGATGATCCTTACGAAGAATGCTCCTTACATTGGTGGATCCTTGGGAAGAATATTTCTTACACTGGTGTTCAGTGGGAAGGATGCCCCTTTTATTGGTGGTCATTGAGAATAATGCCCCCTACATTGGTGGTTTATAAAAGGGGGGAATTTGGGACTTTAAATGAGGCACAATTAGGTGTCTCCATCCCTGTCTCAGGTATATAACAAAGGGAAGTTGGGACTTTAAATGAAGCGGGTGGAATGCGGAGGTAGGAGTAAAACGTTTTTTATTTGTAACATAGTAATGATAGACAAAAAGAATTTCATATATAAACATGTGTAGCGCTGACAACTTTTGTTTTTAGTCATATATGTTTTATAAAGGTGATAAGTTGATATTGTGCCATCTTGTGGACAATTGAAAAGGTACAATACTTTTATGTTTCATCATTAAGAGAAGTGACATGGAAGTGATTGATTGTTTACTTATGAACATTAACTATGACCTACCCACAATGCTTATGGACCAGAACTGAACTGAACTGCATTGTGGGAGGGTATAAAAGGTTTGTGAGCAGGCATCTTAGCTCTCTTGTTCCTGGGACGCGTGGCCTGCCAGCAGAGCTCTGTGGGTGTGTGTGTGTCCCACGGGGTTGTGGCCTACCTTGTGAAGGAGCGGAGTAGCGGCAAGGATCCTGCCATCGTATCACAGTGTGCTGAAGCAGCAGAAGTGAATATTCCGGAGACCAGTGGAGGAGGTAACCGAGGACTCCTGGTCGTTAGTGAACGGAACAGTGTGACGGCGTGGTGGCGGCTCCATACGGACTGAGAACTGCTGAAACTGAGACATCCACCTGCCCGGATCCCGTGTGGTGAGAGGGTTAACACCCAGAAGTTTGTTTAACACTACACACATTTAGAACTTTTACAGATTGTTGCTGGGACAGACAGTCCCACGGAACAAGTTGAGTTGGAGAATATTACATTTGCATAGACTACAATATTCAAGAGCTGACACTAGATGTCTGTCTTCTTCGTATAAGAACACTTAATCAGTTTGCTGGATTATAATTGCCCTTGTGTATTACCTTACACTGCACAACACCTCAGAAGAACTCTCTGTGGATTACAATTACCATTTCATAGCTAGCGAAGTTTGAAGACGTGAAGACTATCTCTTTTATTGCAGGGCCCTGCATCTAGTTACAAAGGGTAGTGACTTTACGGTTTAGAGCAGGGGGAGCTCCCTGGTACAAATATATATTTAGGTATATTTGTGTATGTTACCAAGACTGTCATAACTATTTACTGTACTGTTGCACTACGTTGGGGTGATAGTGTAGTCACTGTAATAACTCTTTATATAAATATATAATTTACTAAAGAAAAATAAGTTATTTTGGTTATTACAGAAGTTTGTGTGCAGTGTTGTTATTTCTCCTGCAGGTGGAGCTACAAGCACCCAGGTAGAGGTAAATATAAATATAAGTGTGTATTGTGGGTTAAAGTTGGTACTAATATCATTACAACACTGCACTACAGCTGTGTCAAGGGGATTGAACAACTTAAGAGGGGTGAAAAGAATATAGGACAGGCCCAATAATAAACCAGCAGCTCCACCGTGAGTTATTGCTACACATGTATATCCTTAGCACAAGATGTAAACATAATAAACAAAAGTACATATCAATGAAACGCATGTTATATTAGATACATGTATGCCATTACTTTTATTACCATGTATCTAATATGACATGTGTTTCATTGATATGTACTTTTGTTTATTATGTTTACATCTTGTGCTAAGGATATACATGTTTATATATGAAATTCTTTTTGTCTATCATTACTATGTTACGAATAAAAAACTTTTTACTCCTACCTCCGCATTCCACCCACTTCATTTAAAGTCCCAACTTCCCTTTGTTTTATACCTACATTGGTGGTGGTCAGTGGGAATAATGCTCCTTACATTGGTGGTTAGGGGGAAGAATGCTCCTTACATTAGTGGTCAGTGGGAAGAATGCCCCTTACAATGCTGGCCATTGGGAAGAGTGCTCCTTACATTGGTGGTCAGTGGATAGGATGCCCTTTTTATTGGTGGTCAGCTGGAAGAATGCCCCTTTTATTGGTGGTCAGTGAGAAGAATGCTCCTTGCATTGGTGTTCATTGGGAAAAATGCTCCTTACATTGGTGGCCAAACAAAACAAAAAGAGAGAAAAGCAGGCCTTTGAAGGTATGGTTCCTCAGTTAGTGAATCACACATCAAAGTTAAATAAAGTTCATGTTTTTTTTCATACAGTACAGATACACTCTGCTCCAGTGACAGGAAGGCTCCACACGTCGGAAGCTTTTTCTCTATCGGGATTCAGGCTAAAACAACAATAGATCACCTATTGAAATATTGTGCCTGCGGACACCCTTCTAAATACTTGTGACTATTTTATTTCTTCTGCAAGATTTATATACACATCTATTAAAGTGACAGGCATAAATATCCGGAATTTTGTGCTGTTGGTGGTCCTGTGGACACAGTGTGCCAGACCATATCCATCCCGACATGTGTGAATACACCACACTGCCGGTTCTTCGGCTCTTCCTGACCTATGGGCTGTTTTCTTTTGATTTTAGATACGTTTATGTTCCACAATACAAATTGTTCCGCTCCTGAAGAAGCGTGAAGACACGTGAAACATGTTGAGCATTGAACATCTACATGATATGAATTAATTGATTGCGAAGTTGCTATCCAGCCATTTTCTCGGATTGGTTGCTATTTGGGATGGTTATCCTCACGTCCGAAGAACTATGTACCTAGATGGTGTTGTATAGCTATCGCTTTAATTTATATACATGAATTGTGTTTTTTTATTAATGTTCTTTTTGTACGTACTTTTCAAATTAAATAAAATAACCTTTTATAGATAACTTTTGTACTCGTGCCTAAAAAGTCCAAAGTCCCTCCTTTTGCTTTTTGAATAGTAGTTTGTAGGACGTGGCACAAGCATATTTTCGGTGTATCCACGGTATCACTCCGTGCTACGATACAATTTCAGTTTTGCAAGGGGATTGAACAACTTAAGAGGGGTGAAAAGAATAGAGGACAGGCCCAATAATAAACCAGCAGCTCCTCCGTGAGTTATTGCTACATGTGGGGGCTCGTCCGGGATAACTGTCACTCTGAAGTCAAGCACCCCCTTAAGAACCATAGAATGGATCCCCCCACTGTGGCACAGTGGTGTGAGGTGGAAGGCACCTGTTCAGAAGCGAGTGTGGCCATGGAACTCTGGGGAGATATCTGGGAGAAATAACACATTAACCGAGTGGTAAAAACTCTGTCCCCAGAGAAAAGAGCCAAAGTGGTCGCAGTAAGACCTAACCATGAGACATTCCGCACTTACGCATTATTGGAGTGGAGGAAGGGAGTTCCGGAAAATTTCAAGGGTACAAGTGTTGAACTTGCTGATAAGACCAAATTTTATCTGACCCACCCAATAGAGCAGGGGGTGAATCCTACCACCCTCCCACAGATGAGACCAGCAGAAATCAAGGTTTCATCACAGTCAGCACCGGCTGCAATTGAGCCAGATCTTTTCACAGCCCTGGGAAATTTGGTGTCCCAATGTCAAAAAGGGAACCCAACATCTTCAGGAATTGGGTACCGGAAACTGGGCATTTTCTCGGGCCAACGGCCTGTACCCAAAGGAGAAGACACTTTTGAAGAGTGGTTTGAATGGGCCACGCAAGTGTCAAGAAACAGGAGAGAAGTTGTCAGAATATATGAGACGGTTAGACAAGGTCATTCACCAGATACTGTTAAAGAAGGAATTAGATCCTAGTAAGGTGGATGAAATTTGAGCCAAACAAGTTTTAAGAGGTGCTCAGCCTTTGGACCCCATCAATCTCCAGTTAAGAACTCGCCAAGATGGAGGCAAATTGAAGTACCCAGATCTAATTCGAATTGTACGGGAGGAAGAAGCTATTCTAGAAAGGAAGAAGGAAAACATTCAAGAACCAAAACACACTGTTGGGTTAAGGACAGTTAGTGTGATGGATGATGATCCCCAGATTTAGCTTCTTAAGACTCAGGTGGCCCAGTTAATGGAGATGATGGCTTTGCTGACCACAAGATCCCCTAATCCGCCCAATGGTTGAACTAAAAAAATAAAAAGAGTTTCAGACTTCACATTCAGAAGGTAATCTGGACTTTGTTTCAACTGTGGAGGGGCTGGACATTTTGGGAAAGTGTGCCCAAGTCCAAGGGCAGCAGTACAACGTCAAAAGTCGGCGGAAAACTTCAAAGGGCCCCAGTGAAGGAGTCAACTGGGTGCCCTGTAACAGTCGTCAACTCTAACGAAGCCCAGGTTCACAAAGTTTTGAGAGTAAGAGGAGGAATGAAGTTGAGTGGGCATCCATGGAAACGAGGAGTCAAGATGCGCACTAACAAGCAAAAGAAGCCAAACACTCATGGTGAATTTCCCCTCAACCTAGTGGGACCCTCTCCGATCATCCCCATTCAGGTAGAAGGAATCTACGCCAAAGCACTGCTGGATACCGGAGCCCAAGTGACCTTATTATATAAAGATTTCTATATGAAGCATCTCAAGCATCTGCCCCTGCAAAAGTTGGAAGAATTGGAGATATGGGGTCTAGGTACCCAGAACTTTCCTTATGAGGGATATATCCCTATCAAACTCACCTTTGACCCGAGTGTGGCTGGAAAGGCGGAGACTTTTGACACCCTGGCGGTTGTGTGTCCTCGGCCCCCTGGGGCTTATAGAAGTTCCCTTATCATCGGAACAAATACTGATCTGGTCAGAAAACTCCTGACACCGCTTGTACAGAAGGAAAGTGCCCCGGCCGTGAAGGTACATCCCATGCTAACCCAGGTGTACAAGGATATAGTACACAAAGAGAAGGCCCCACCAGAAGGGGTGGGGAAAGTTTAGCATTTAGACCGAGGTGAAGAACTGCTACAACCGGGTGAAGTGATGTGCATGAGGGCCTCTCTCAAGTTGAGTTGGAGACAACCTGGTCCTTTTGTTGTCTTGGAAACGGACACTCGAGAAGAGGATGCGGGTCTGTAAATACTCCCAAAAGTGTTATCAACTGAGGAGCTTAAGAGAAGCAGAGGGAGGGTTCAGTCAGTGTTCAGAAAACGACAGCCTTGCCTGTGAAGATACCAGCAAGAATGCTGCTAGGGCAGGCGAATCAAGCAACCCCGGTCTCGCCAAGTGATGTCAAAAGAGGACCCGAAGAGGAGATTCCCATAGAGAACCTCTACCCGAAGAACACCTCCCTTACGCTTGTTTGGATGGAGAGGGCCAAAGCCCAGCTCATGAAATGGAAAGAGGTTTTCTCAAAGAGTGAGTTTGATGTGGGGTATGCCAAGAGTGCAGAGCACAA
Organism: Aquarana catesbeiana; assembly: GCF_042186555.1. Taxonomy (NCBI): domain Eukaryota; kingdom Metazoa; phylum Chordata; class Amphibia; order Anura; family Ranidae; genus Aquarana; species Aquarana catesbeiana. Next base: position 306,423,395 of record NC_133332.1, on the reverse strand, counting down.
GATCCGGCTGGAGGAAGACAAACCTTTTCGAGAAAGGGTTAGGAGGATCCCACTGGGAGATCTTGAGGACCTTCGAGAACAGCTGGCTGAGCTGAAAAGGACTGGGATTATCAGGGAGTTCAGGAGTCCATACGCCTCCCCGATAGTGGTAGTGAGGAAGAAAAATGGGTCACTACGGCTGTGTATCAACTATAGGACCCTGAACCGACAGACCATTCCTGATCAAAACACTACCCCTCGTATAGAAGATGCCCTACAGAGCCTGTCAGGGGCGAAGTGGTTCAGTGTATTCAATTTGAAGAGTGGTTATTATCAGATCCCCATGAGTCCTGAGGATAAGGAGAAGACTGCTTTCATTACCCCCGTGGGATTCTATGAATTTAACCGGATGCCACAAGGTTTGTCTGGGGCCCCAGCAACTTTCCAGCGGCTCATGGAGAAGACGGTAGGCGACATGAACTTGATTGAGGTCTTAGTATACTTAGACGATATCATAGTATTTGGCTGAACTCTTGAAGAGCATGAAGAGCGACTGGAGAAGGTTCTGAAGAGATTACATGATGAGGGACTGAAACTTTCAATGGAGAAATGTCAGTTCTATCAATCTTCGGTGAACTATCTGGGGCACATTGTGTCTGAAGAAGGGATAGCAACTGACCCTGAGTTCTTGGCCCAAGCCCACGAATGTGACTGAGCTCAGGTCATTCCTAGGATTCTGCTCCTACTATCGGAGGTTTGTGGAGGGGTTTGCGAAGATAGCCCACCCACTCACAGAGCTACTGAAGAATCAGGAAGTGGCTGATGTGGATTCGGAGGAACCTGGGAGGCGAAAGGAAGGGCCTCGGAAGAAAAAGGAGTCTATCCTGGATCAGTGGACTCCGCAATGTGAGGAGACATTCAGACAATTGAAGTGGAGCCTTACCACTGCTCCAGTGTTAGCTTATGCAGGGCCTACCAAGCCCTATGAACTGCATGTGGATGCTAGCCGAGATGGTCTAGGTGGAGTACTCTACCAAGATCATTATGGACATTTAAGGCCCATTGCTTATGTGAGCCGGAGCCTGTCTCCTGCTGAGAAGAACTACCCCACTCATAAACTTGAGTTTCTGGCCTTGAAGTGAGTCGTGGTAGAGAAGTTGAGAGATTACCTGTATGGTGCAGAGTTTGTAGTCAAAACGGATAACAAGCCCCTCACATACTTGCTTACCACCGTGAAGTTGGATGCCACAGGCCATAGGTGGTTAGCTGCTCTTTCAACATTCTCCTTCAGCTTGAAATACAGACCAGGAGTGGGCAACAGAGATGCAGATGCGCTGTAAAGAAGACCCCACAGTCCCCTGAGCTCCCAAGAGGATTGGACTCAGCTTGCCCCCGAAGGGTTAAGAGCCCTTTGTGAAGGAGCAGAAAAGCAAGAGAAAGGTGGAGCCGGAGCTGAAGAGATTGGAGTGACTACAGCAGGGGTAACTAGGTATTACTGTAATGTCTCTCAGATTGCAGCAGAAGGTCTACCTAAGTTATCGAGAAAAGACCTTGGGAGAGACCAACAGGAAGATCCACTCTGCAGTTTGATATTGGAAGCTCTGGAGAGTCAGCACCCTGATTTACTTTTGAAAAGTGCTCGGAAAGAAGCTCTGTTGTTACATAAAGAGTGGAGTCGGTTGCAGTTGCAACAAGGGGTGGTCTACCGAAGGGGCCCCTCTGAAGATCCGGAGGAGAAGTGGCAACTGTTTCTGCCAGAGAAACACAGAGAGACAGTGTTAATCGCTCTGCATGATTGTCATGGACATCTGGGGGCAGAAAGAACTCTTCAATTGATAAGGGATAGATTCTATTGGCCTTACATGAGGAAAGAGGTGGAGAGTTGCTGTCATTCCTGCCATAGGTGTATCCAGAGAAAGACTTTGCCGCAACGGGCAGCCCCGATGGGTCATTTATCAAGCCAAGGTCCCATGGATTTAGTTTGCATAGATTTCCTGTGTCTAGAATCTGACTTGAGTGGGCAAGGAAATATTCTGGTAGTCACAGACCATTTTACCAGATATGCTCAAGCTTTCTCCACGAAAGATCAGAAGGCAGTCACAGTGGCAAAGACACTAGTGGAGAAGTTCTTCGTCCATTATGGCTTACCACAGAGGATACATCAGGAGATTATTGGATCTGTTGGGAATTCAGAAGTCTAGAACTACACCTTATCATCCGCAAGGAGACCCTCAGCCAGGGAGGTTTAATAGACCTCTTCTCAATATGTTGGGGGCACTGACCTCTGAGCAAAAGTCCAACTGGAGTAAGCATATTGCCGCTTTAGTACATGCATATAACAGCACCAAGAGTGACGTCACAGCATATTCACCTTATCGGCTGATGTTTGGGCGAGAGGCTAGATTACCAGTGGACCTGGCTTTCGGAACTTCTCTAGACCACACCTCAGAGACCTCTCATCGAGGATATACGAACAGGCTGCGAGAGAGTCTGAAGATTGCTTATGAGAAGTCTCGGACTAGTTCCTCCTCAGTCAATCTGGAAAATGAGAGCCCTGTGTCATCCCTTGGCACATCTGTATCTGATACTAAAGTGACAGTTGTGGGTACACAGAATAGCTTTCCAACACCTGAGAATTGGTGGGAGGCTCCTCTGTCGGTCCCGTGCACTCGTCTAGAGGCTAAGATGTGTAGCAGAAACAAGGTCTTGCATATCTTTGGGGACCAAAGATTTAAAGCAGGGGGAGTATGTAACGCTGACAACTTTTGTTTTTAGTCATATATGTGTTATAAACATGATAAGTTGATATAGTGCCATCTTGTGGACAATTGAAAAGGTACAATACTTTTATGTTTCATCATTAAGAGTAGTGACATGGAAGTGATTGATTGTTTACTTCTGAACATTAACTATGACCTACCCACAATGCTTATAGACCAGAACTGAACTGAACTCCATTGTGGGAGGGTATAAAAGGTTTGGGAGCGGCCATCTTAGCTCTCTTGTTCCTGGGACGCGTGGCCTGCCAGCAGAGCTCTGTGGGTGTGTGTGTGTCCCACAGGGTTGCGGCCTACCTTGTGAAGGAGCGGAGTAGCGGCAAGGATCCTGCCATTGTATCACAGTGTGCTGAAGCAGCAGAATTGAATGTTCTGGAGACCCATGGAGGAGGTAACCGAGGACTCCTGGTCGTTAGTGAACGGAACAGTGTGACGGCGTGGTGGCAGCTCCATATGGACTGAGAACTGCTGAAACTGAGACATCCACCTGCCCGGATCCTGTGCGGTGAGAGGGTTAACACCCGGAAGTTTGTTAATACTACACACATTTAGAACTTTTACAGATTGTTGCTGGGACAGATAGTCCTACGGAACAAGTTGAGTTGAAGAATATTACATTTGCATAGACTACAATATTCAAGAGCTGACACTAGATGTCTGTCTTCTTCGTATAAGAACACTTAATCAGTTTGCTGGATTATAATTGCCCTTGTGTATTACCTTACACTGCGCAACACCTCAGAAGAACTCTCTGTGGATTACAATTACCATTTCATAGTTAGCGAAGATTGAAGACGTCAAGACTATCTATTTTATTGCAGGGCCCTGCATCTAGTTACAAAGGGTAGTGACTTTATGGTTTAGAGCAGGGGGAGCTCCCTGGTACAAATATATACTTAGGTATATTTGTGTATGTTACCAAGACTGTCATAACTATTTACTATACTGTTCCACTACGTTGGTGTGATAGTGTAGTCACTGTAATAACTCTTTATATAAATATATAATTTACTGAAGAAAAAGAAGTTATTTTGGTTATTACAGAAGCTTGTGTGCAGTGTTGTTATTTCTCCTGCAGGTGGAGCTACAAGCACCCAGGTAGAGGTAAATATAAATATAAGTGTGTATTGTGGGTTAAAGTTGGTACTAATATCATTACAACACTGCACTACAGCTGTGTCAAGGGGACTGAACAACTTAAGAGGGGTGAAAAGAATATAGGACAGGCCCAATAATAAACCAGCAGCTCCACCGTGAGTTATTGCTACACATGCATATCCTTAGCACAAGATGTAAACATAATAAACAAAAGTACATATCAATGAAACGCATGTTATATTAGATACATGTATGCCATTACTTTTATTACCATGTATCTAATATGACATGTGTTTCATTGATATGTACTTTTGTTTATTATGTTTACAACTTGTGCTAAGGATATACATGTTTATATATGAAATTCTTTTTGTCTATCATTACTATGTTACGAATAAAAAACTTTTTACTCCTACCTCCGCATTCCACCCACTTCATTTAAAGTCCCAACTTCCCTTTGTTATATACCTACATTGGTGGTGGTCAGTGGGAATAATGCTCCTTACATTGGTGGTTAGGGGGAAGAATGCTCCTTACATTAGTGGTCAGTGGGAAGAATGCCCCTTACAATGCTGGCCAATGGGAAGAGTGCTCCTTACATTGGTGGTCAGTGGATAGGATGCTCTTTTTATTCGTGGTCAGCTGGAAGAATGCCCCTTTTATTGGTGATCAGTGAGAAGAATGCTCCTTGCTTTGGTGTTCATTGGGAAAAATGCTCCTTACATTGATGGCCAATCAAACAAAAAGAGAGAAAAGCAGGCATTTGAAGGTATGGTTCCTCAGTCAGTGAATCACACATCAAAGTTAAATAAAGTTCATGTTTTTTTTCATACAAAAAAGATAAAATATCCATTAAAACATCTAGTCAAGTATGTGAAGTCTAAGTAAGTATGTGAAGTGAAGTAATGTATATGATGTTTTTATGAAGCAGAAATTGTGAACTACCCAAGGAACTTCTAGCAACCTCTGGAGGAACCCTAGGGTTCTATGGAACTCTGGTTGAGGTGACCAGATTTAGAAACATCAAAGAATTTCAACCAACCTTACTACTCTATAACTTGTCAGGGATTGCTGTTGGAGCTATAATGTTGCAGTTGCTCAGTTCATTACATCATTTTCATTAAATGTTTTTGATCTCTTCCACAAATATAATGCACGTGTGGAATCTTCCTGAATGTCATGGGATAGGGGGGCAAATAAAAAAAACTCCAGGAAGCAGAAATGGATTTATCTTCCCTTAGTGAAAATGTCAGTCATGAGAAGAGGGATGAGGAAAAAAATAAATAAATGAGAACATTTCTAAAGGCGCCTTTGTTATAAATTTGACGATTCGGGTGAAGTTACTCTTTCATATCTCGGGAGAGGGCGGTGTCACCACCATGTTTGTGTCTTTTAGACATCCTGATAATATCGAAAAATGATAAAGAAGATATAAGTGCACAAATCTCAGTAAGAGCACGGAATCACACACAGCGCTGTGGGAAAATTTTTTTCCTTCTCGTTTCACTCATAAATTAGACATTATTTTTAGGCTGGCACAAGAAAAAATACTGTATACAACCACCTATCATAACTTTATAACTCTCTAAGGAGAAGTCCAGTCAAGACAAAAATCATCAGTATTCAAATATGAACACTACATCAACATGTCAACCTTTTGTAGACATTTGACTACCACTATGGTCAAAGCTATTTTCAGGTGTTTCCAGTGAAGGGTACTGTTAATACTACAGCATGCAAAGGCTTTTTAGAAATTTGCGCTCTTCCAACCTTGTGGTGGCAATTTGCTGAAAGCCTTTTTCTTTTCCAGCAACATCAATATCTACCTCAACTCTAATAAACACCTTTGGGATCATTTCTTCTCATCCAACATCAACTTTCCCTCCCTCTTTTTCCCTATCTCTCCTCTCCCCCATCTCTCCCTCTCACCTCCTCTTTCTCCCCCTCCTCTCCCTCTCCCTCTCTCCTCCCCTTTCACCCCTTCCTCTCCCTCTCTCCTTCTCCCCCTTCTCTCCCTCTCTCCTTCTCTTTAACCTCCTCCTTGCCCTCTTTCCTCCTCTTTCTCCCCCTCCTCTCCCTCTCTCCTCCTCCTCTTTCTCCCCCTCCTCACCCTCTCTCCTCCTCCTCTTTATCCCCCTCCTCTCCCTCTCTCCTCCTCTCCTCCCCCCTCTCCCTCTCTCCTCCTCTTCCCCCCTCCTCTCCCTCTTTCCTCCTCTTCCCCCCCTCCTCTCCCTCTCTCGTCCTCTCCCCCCTCCTCTTTCTCCCCCTCCTCTGTCTCTTTTCTTCACCCATATTCTCTCCCTCTCTTCTCCTCTCCTCTTTGTATGCCCCACTCCTCTCTTCTCCTCTTTATCCCCCTCCTCTCCCTCTCTCCTCCTCTTCCCTCCATCCTCTCCCTCTCTCCTCCTCCTTCTCCCCCTCCTTTGTCTCTTTTCTTCACCCATATTCTCTCCCTCTCTTCTCTTCTTTGTATGCCCCACTCCTCTCCCTCTCTCATCATCCCCCTCCTCTCCCTCTCTCATCCTCTTTCTTCCCTTCCTCTCCCTCTCTCATCCTCTTTCTCCCCCTCCTCTCCCTCTCTCATCCTCTTTCTCCCCCTCCTCTCCCCCTCTCCTCCTCTTTCTCCCCCTCCTCTCTCTCTTCTCCTCTTTCTCCCCCCTCCTCTCTCTCTTTTCTTCACCCACTTTCTCTCCCTCTCTCTCATTCTCTTTCTCCCCTCCTCTCCCTCTCCTCTTTCTCCCCTCCTCTCTCTCCTCCTCTCCCTCTCCTCCTCTTGCTCCCCTCCTCTCTCTCTCCTCTTTCTCCCCCCTCCTCCTCTTTCTCCCCCTCCTCCTCTTTCTCCCCCCCTCCTCTTTCTCCCCCCTCCTCTTCCTCTTTCCTCCTCTTTCTTCCCCTCCTCTCCCTCTTTCTCCCCTCCTCTCCCTCTCTCTCCTCTTTCACTCCCTCCTCTCCCTCTCTCCTTCCCTTACTCCCCCTCCTCTCTAATGGGTAACATAATGGGGGATTGGGGGACGAGTCTGTGTAAAGGATTTTTAAGTCCTCGGTTTTTTTATATCCCTCTCAGTCTTTGACATGTTCTCATGTATTGTGCAGCTATATTTACCACTGGCTCCCCCTCTCCCAGTAGAATTTGAAGTTTCCTCTTATCTTCTATAGAACTGAAGTCCTCTCCCTCTTTCCCCTCCTCTCTTTTTTTCCTGAAAAAATTAATTCAAATAACCTTCACTGATAGGACTGAATACATCTTAGCATTGCCAAAGCGATTGAGAAGTTTGTATAGGTTGGATGGGAAGAGGTGGTGGTGGGGTAGGAATACCACTCTCCTCCTTTCTCTCTCCCCTTTTATCCCTCTCCCTCATTTTTTCTCTCCATTTCTGTTCCCAAGTTGTTCAGGTTGGAAGTATCCCATAACCCAGACATATGCCAGTCTCCTTGGACCTCTGCCTGCAGCATTGCGTCATGAGAAGCACCAAGTGCTGACAACTATTTGGAGTCGCCTTTACTTTGTAAACACTCGTACTATACTCCAATAAAGGCCAGCCTTTGCTCAATGCAGACATATCATCATCCAAAAAGAAAAGAATTCAAAACTACCACCAAGAAAGGAACACAAGAAAGGCGATAATGATAAAATAGTTTCCATGTCAGCCACTGCTTAAAAGAATTGCTGGCTGATGGTGTATCCTTCTAACATATGGACAGGCAAATTATTAAATGACCAAATAGTTACATAGTTACATAGTTAGTCTGGTTGAAAAAAGACACAAGTCCATCTCGTTCAACCAATAAAAGGGAAAAAACAAAAAATGTTTTCTAACATTTCTAATAGCTGGATTAAAACCTAATAAAATGTATGTACAGACGTGGCAAAAGTTTTGAGAATGACACAAATATTCATTTTCAAGTCTGCTGCCTCAGTTTTTATGATGGCAATGTGCATATACTCCAGAATGTTATGAAGTGTGACCAGATGAATTGCAATAAATTGCAAAGTCCTTCTTTGTCATGAAAATGAACTTAACCCTATAACAAAAACATTTTCAGTGCATTTGTGAAGAAGGCTTCAGGGCACCCAAGAAAGTCTAGCAAGCGCCAGAACCGTCTCCTACAGCTGATTCAGCTGCAGGATTGGGGCACCACCAGTGCAGAGCTTGCTCAGGAATGGCAGCAGGCAGGTGTGAGTGCATCTGCGCGCACGGTGAGGAGAAGACTTTTGGAGGATGGCCTTGTGTCAAGAAGGGCAGCAAAGAAGCCACTTCACTCCAGGAAGAACATCGGGTACAGGTTGATGATCTGTCAAAGGTACAGGGATTGGACTGAAGACTGGAGTAAAGTCATTTTATCTGATGGATCCCCTTTCCCATTGTTGGGGGCATGAAGAAAAAACCTTGTCTGGAGAAAAAAAGGTGAGCTCTACCATCAGTCCTGTGTCATGCCAACAGTAAAGCATTCTGAAACCATTCATTTGTGGGATTGCTTCTCAGCCAAGGGAGTGGGCTCACTCACAATTTTGCCTTAAAACACAGCCATGAATTAAGAATGGTACAAAAAAAAAACCATCCTCGAAGAGCAACTTCACCAAACCATCCAAGAACAGTTTGGTGAGGAACAATGCCTTTGCCAGGATGATGGAGCACCTTGTCATAAGGCAAAAGTGATAACTAAGTGGCTTGAGGAACAAAACATCGAAAATTTGGGGTTCATGGCCAGGAAACTCCCCAAACCTTAATCCCATTGAGAAACTGTGGTCAATCCTCAAGAGGCGGGTGAACAAAATACCCCAGAAAAACTGACAAACTTTGAGCATTGATTATGCAAGAATGGGCTGCCATCAGTCAGGATGTGGCCCAGAAGTTCATTGAAAGCATGCCAGGGTGAATTGCAGAGGTCTTGAAAAAGAAAGGTCAACACTGAAAATATTGACTCTTTGCATAAACTTAATGTGGTCGTCAATAAAAGCCTTTAAAACAGTGCAGTCAGCAGCTACACATACTGTCCTGTCCTGGAGTCCAGCGATGTCGGCACCCCAGACGATGTGTCCATTGGCTGTCGGGTGCTACTGCCGCTATTGCCGGTAAGGGAACCCGGCAGTGAAGTCTTGCAGCTTCACAGCCAGGTCCCTACTACGCATGGGGGAAGCTCGCTGGGCTTTCTGAATGGCCCGGTGGCGCGGAGAGGAGGGGGGCCAAACTCCTAACATACCTGTTGATCCTGCCAGTAAAACTTGGAGGTCACGTTTCCTCTGTGCTGCCACCAAAATCTTCACAGTGTTGTCAGCCCTTGGACTGCAGCCTCACGTAGACGTGAAATAGGTTGCCCCGCCCTTTCTCCCTTGTGGTTGGCGATGTAGCAAAGAGACCTAGCTCAAAGTTCTCTGGGATTTGTAGTATGGCATGTGATGTCACAGCGCTATGCCCTCCTACAGTTACCTGCTCCCCCCTACCAGCGGTTGCACTTTAATGTACACAAAAAGACATTGCATGAGTGAATTAATTTGCAGTTTATTTAAATAGTTACAACTGTGTTGTAGCACAGAGAATGTGAAGGCCATGTGACAGCAGAAACATAAGAGAAAACAGGCTGCGTAGACATCCTTGAACATGAATCAGGCACAACATCGTCCTTAAATAACATTCAGAACACACATGTTGTCTTAAGCATGGGATCATGATTATGCAACCTTCAAGAATTCATATTGGATGAATTATTACCTATTACTGTATAATGGAAATCATTATCCATGACTTTAATATTCATTGTGTTAGACCAACAGAAACCGCTAATGGGACTTTTTTCAGCAACCAAATTCCTATTCATATTCTTTGGAAAGAACCTTAAACAATTGCAATATGTTTATGTTTTGTTACAACAAATTCATAAAATAGGAGCATCAGGCTTACAATTAATAGTCACTTTTTTCAAAAGCAATGGGGTTAAAAACGGTGTGATTAGTGTTCTTCCACTTTACTAAAATCCGGACTCACACCATGATTAATAATACAATAATATCGCCCACAGAGATATTATGTTTCAACCTGCTGCACTTCAAAGTGTGAACCATTCTCTAAATACTATTTTGTTTTAGTAATCCTGTTTTACTTTTTAATTTGTTTCATTATCAGATGTTCATGTGCTCTTTATGGTCAACAGTTTGTGGACACCTGACCCCCTTATGAGCTTCTCGAATATCCACCTTTTAAAACCATGGACCATGAAGGTGGCCCCACTTTGTGGCTATACAGCCTTCAGTCTTCTGGGAGGGCGATACAATTTTGTAGTACGTCTGGGGGCATTGGTGCCCATTTAACCAAAAGAACATTTGTGAGGTCAGGTACTGATAATGGATGGGAAAACCTGGCTGCCAGTTGAGTTTGTTGGCACGGGCCATGTAGTTGGCCCCAATTTGTGGTTATACATCCTCCACACTTCTGGGAGGGCTTTCAACAAAATGTTGTAGTATGTCTGAGGGCATTTATATCCATTTAACCAAAATAACCTTTGTGAGGTCAGATACTGATAATGGATGGGAAAACCTGGCTGTCAGTTGCATTTGCTAGCCATGGGCCATAGAGTTAGCTCCAGTTTGTGGCAATACATGCTCCACTCTTCTGGGAGGGGTATTGACAACATTTTGTAGTATGTCTGTGGACATTTGTGCCCATTTAGCCAAAATAACCTTTGTAAGGTCAGGTACTGAAAATGGATGGGAAAACCTGGTTGTCAGTTGAGTTTATTGGACATCCCATTCCAAAAGGATAGGCATTAATATGGAATTGCTCCCCATTGTGGCTATAAGCACCTCCACTCTTCTGGGAAGGAACATTTTGGAGTGGATATTTGAGTGTTTGTGCCCATTTAACCATAAGAACCTTTGTGAGGTCAGGTACAGATGATGAATGGGAAAACCTGGCTGGCTGTTTAAGTTTATTGGGCATCCCATTCCCAAGCGATGGGCATCAAAATGGAGTTGGCCTCCCATTGTTACTGTGAGAACCTTCGCTCTGCTTTGAGGGTTTTCCACAAGATTTTGTGTGTATCTGGGGGAGTTTGTGCCCATTTAGCCAAAAGAGCAGGTATTGCTATTGGATGACAAGACCTGGCTCAAAAGTGATGTTCTGGTTCATTCCAAAGGTGTTCCTTCAGTTCCTCCACAATAAACTGCTCAAGCCATCTTTATAGATAGCACAGACATAAAGCCTGACCTGCAGAATCTAAGAATGTTTCAACATCTTGTATCATTATAGACAAGTATCGACCAGCACCTCTCTAACATTTGCATAAAATCAATTTTCAATAGAAAATCTTCATCATTGCATGGCCTCAAATGGCTTGGATAGGAAAAGTTGGCTCATTACCATCAGATCCAAATACTATGGCTATTAATATGTAGTTAGCCCCTTCTGTCACTATAACATCCTCCACTCTTCTGCAGAAGCTTTCCATAAGGTTTTGGAGTAAATCTGTGGAAATATGGTTTGCAATCTAAATTCCAATTCATCCTAAAAGTTCTGTAGGGTTGAGGTCAGGACCTCAAAACCAAAACTGGTCAATCTATGACTTTATGAAGCTGTCTTTGTACACAGGAGTACAGTCATGCTGGAACAGAAAATGTCCTACACCACACTGTTATTTAGATAATTGTACTCTTCCAGTCTTGTAATGTCTTTGTATGCTGTAGAATTTATAGTACCCTATACTGTAAACACCTAAATCTAGAGAGGGGACCACATACGTTCAGTCATATCGTATATGATATACCGTACACTGCTGTAAGTTTAATGTTGTATAATGTTGGCAGAAGGAAGAAATATTTCTCTGAGACTTGAAGTCTAATAATAGAGTTTATTTCCACTCTTCTGCATACCCTGTTTACATTTAGTACAATATACTAAGAAATTCCCCATATGATATTTTCCATAATTTTGAACTAAATGAGGAATTACAAGAGAGTGCACGACATATGTTAGCACAAGCATGAACCACTACCCTATAGGTCTTAGCCCTTCAACAAGCAAATACAAAAAAAAAAAAAAATCTATCCAACTTTGCCACAACCCACACAGTCCTCACAAACCTCCCCATAACCTGCTAAACCACTTCTCTAAACCATTTAGACGTTCGGCTGTTATGGCCGCATCTCTGAAAAGCAAAGCGGTGAATTGCTTTTTGAAACCTGTATAAAATAGATCATGCCTTGGCCCCAAACATTCTCACATGTTACACACTACCCTAAAAGGATAAGTCGGCTTTAAAACAAAGTGGATTTATCCTTTTTGCCCCCTTATCTAGCCCATCCTTCCCAGCCAAAGATACATACTTACCTCGATACGATGAGGGTGGTTTCGCTGTTTGTTTACATTTAGCGGTCTTCACTGTCCTGGCTGCACCTGTGCATTACAGCCCATAAGACTTCAATGGGACTCTATGATTTGTCTGCAGTCTTGGGACACAACCCCATAAAAGTGTATGGGTCTTAAGGCGTAGGTGAGACCAGGACAGCTAAGGCTTGCAGGCTGGATGTAAACAAATAGCTGAACTGTGGCCATCAAATCAAAGGTAAGTATGCATCTGTGGTGGGGAGGGTGGGTTAAGTTAGGTCAGAAGACGGGCGCAAAAAAACACTACCCTATAGGTCTTAGCCCTTCAACAAGCAAATATAAAAATAAAAAATCTGTCCAACTTTGCCACAACCCACACAGTCCTCACAAACCTCCCCATAACCTGCTAAACCACTTCTTTAAACCAAGGCTACATTTAGATGTTCGGCTGTTATGGCCGCATCTCTGAAAAGCAAAGAGGTGAATTGCTTTTTGAAATCTGTATAAAATAGATCATGCCTTGGCCCCAAACGTTCTCAGATGTTCCACACTACCCTTAAAGGATAAGTCGGCTTTAAAACAAAGTGCATTTATCCTTTTTGCCCCCTTCCTTTGATCTTATCTAGCCCATCTTTCCCCTACAAAGATGCATACTTACCTCAAAACACTGAGAGTGGTTTCGAGGTTTGTTTACATTTAGCGGTCTTCACTTCACGGCCCAATAGACTTCAATGGGACTCTACTATTGTCTGCAGTCTTGGGACACAACCCCATAGAAGTGTATGGGCTCTAAGGCATAGGTGAGACCAGCACAGCTAAGGCTTGCAGGCTGGATGTAAACAAATAGTTGAACTGCGGCCATCAAATCAAAGATAAGTATGCATCTGTGGTGGGGAGGGTGGGTTAAGTCAGAAGATGGGGGCAAAAAAGGGTATATGCACTTTGTTTTAAAGTGCACTTATTCTTTAAATCTGCCTTTCAAGTAGTACCAATGTATATGTTAAAACGTGCTAAATTCTCTCAAATCACCTACGTGCGTCATTATTAACATTCCTTTTTTCACCAATTTTATTGTAATTTCTGCATGCTAGACTTTGAAGCTTTTCTACTGTTTCACCCATAGAGCAATAGAGGCATGTGTAAATTAAAGCTGAACTCTGGGGGAACAGATAAATACCTGTGTCCTAACAAACTCCATCGGTTCCTTGCCTAGACCCCACCTATCAAAACTCATCTGTGATGTAGGGGTCAGTGCAGGGGCATGGCGCCAATGAGGCAAATTGAGATGGCCATTTCAGGTGGCATTAGGTGGGATGTGACAGTGAGGTCAGAGTGTTCATACCGGACACTCCATCCTTACTGACGTTCATTAAAGTTGCCCTGTATACACGGGGCAGCATTACTGGACCGGTTACTAGGATGCTTGCTGCTGGGCTAAACAGCGTCATTGGTTTTAATAATACAAGTGGCCATCTGCACAATAACAACCAATGACGCTCTGTGCCCCTGCCGCCAGTATCCTAGCAACCAATGATGCATAGCTTTTTTATTTGTTAGGACACTAGCGGCTGATCCACGGCATTATTGGTTATTGTGCCAGAGTCCTAGCAACCAAGAGGGGCTGGCAAAAATGGGGCAGTTTCTTAAGCATCCATAGGACACAGTATAGCAGGATCACCAAACCATACACTCCATCCTCACTGCAGCATTACATTGCTGGTTGCTAGGACGCTGATGGCTGGGTGACACAGCATCATTGTTTTTTATGGTGCAGGTGGCTGCTGCACTGTGACAACCAATTACTTTGAATAGCCCAGCCGCCTGTGACCTTGCAACCAATGATGCTCAATATCACTGATTGCTGTGCCAGAGTCCTAGCAACCAAAGGGGGGGGCTGTCAAAAATGGGCTGGCATCTGGAGCATCCATGGGACACAGTATAGCAGGATCCCCAAACCACACACTCTATCCTCACTGCAGCTCCGTAACATTGCCCTGTAAACACAGGGCAGCATTACAGAGTTGGTCGCTAGGATGCTGGCGGCTGGTCTGCACAGTATCATTGGTTGTTATGGTACAGGTGTTCACCTGCACCATAGCAACCAATGTACAGCCCAGCCACCTGTGTCCTAGCAACCAATGATGCTCTGCATCTTTGGTTGCTGGGGCACAGGCAGTCAGGCCACAGCATTGTTGACTGCTGTGCCAGAGTCCTAGCAACCAAAGGGGTACTGGCCAAAATAGGGTGGCATCTGTATGGTCCATGGGACACAGTATAGCAGGAGCACCAGAAATATTCAAAAAACATACAATCTCTGACAGGCATCCCCATTATCATGTCAACCCATCAATCCAGGAGCAGGAACAATATAACAAATGCCCCCCTCAGGTGGCAACCAACATAGGCACACTCCTTGGTCGGAGAAAGGTACCATACTCCACTACCTTTACTGTTAGGGCAGCACTGCTAGAACTAGACTAGAAAAATGGAAGTTGTTACTGTCAATCTGACCAAATATCTATTTGTATGACTTCAACTCAACCTTTTATACATTTTGTCTGCTCCTCTATTCATCAGGTTGTTGCATAAGGAGAGAACTTGGTCTTTAAAGAGTAATAAAATAAAAATATGCAATGCATGTGCCCCTTGGGGAAATAAAAATATTCACAAAGGAATTGCTAAGATCATTTAAAGAATGAAGTTGGTTGTAACTGTCTATGTGGTCTTAAATTAATTACAGCCTGCACAACAGAAAAGTAATTACAATTCTCTACCGTTTTACTGCGGTTTAATAACATTTTACATCATCTTGCCTGTGGGGGTGGTAAGTTGGTGCAGTTCTTACAGGATCTACAATGCCAGCTGTCTCTCCAGCTCCATCGTGTCTCCTACTAGAAATTAAAAGTGCTTGCTGGAAGCCGAAGAAGATTGGGGGCATGTCCCATGTTGGACTGGCTTGTATCGTTACCTTGGCCCCCGTCTTACTCTCCCAGGATACACCTGTGAATTTTTATAGACATGTGGCCAAGAGAAAGAATTCCAATCACCATAGTGTCATGAAATGTGTCAAGGCAGATGATGATTGTCCAAGAACATGATGGGAGTGGTGAAACTACCCTGTTCTATTTCCATAATTGAGTCACCTTTATCCATGTAACCAATTAAAGCTGAACTCCACACACATATAAAAACACAGCTCTGTCATAATTAATGTACCATTAAATGTATTTCAATTGCAAGCAGCAAGTACCTGAATATAACTTGGTATCAGCCTCCTGTCGTTCCTCTACAGTAGAGCTCACGGGGGAGGGGGGCAGTATTTTGTGCTGCACTTCAAACAGTTATGCTGTTTGGTGGAAAGAGTGACACAGAAATTAGCTCATCAGTCGGTTTGTTCTTCTATCACTGTCCAGTCAACCAGTCACAGGTTGAAGGTGGATACCTATAAGTCAAGGGTCCCCAAACTTTCTAAACAAAAGGCCATTTTACTGTCCTTCAGACTTTAGGAGGGCCAGACTGTGGCCATTGGAAGTAGAAAATGTCCCGGCATCAGTGGGAGTAAACAATGCCCATCTTTGGTGTCAGTTAGAGGAATTGTGCCCCATCCTTGGTGTCATTTGGTGGGAAGAATCATCCCCCATTGTTGATGTCAGTCGGAGAAACTGTGCCCCACCATTGGTATCATTGGGAGGAACTGTCCCTCAACGTTGGTATCAAGGAGGGCAATTGTGCCCTTTTTGTTGGTGTCAGTGGGGTGAATTATGCCCCAATGTTGGTGTCAGAGGATGAAATATTGCCCCAAGGGTCAGATAAAAGCCAGAAAAGGGCAACATTTGGCCCCCGGGTCGCAGTTTGGAGACCACTTCTCTAAATGAAAGTGAAACTAGAAGAGAAAGATTCGATTCCCTAACCAATCGGAGCTGTGCAAACGACAGGCCTGGTTGGACAGAATACCAATACTTTGGGAGGAAAAACAACTCCCATGTATGCATTTATTCTTTGTATTTTACTGTTTTTCTGGAGTTCAGCTTTACCACCTAGAATTCATGGCACCATACTGATTGGGTTATGAAACTAGGACATGTTGGGCACCATCATGTCCTAGTTCCATAATCCAATCAGTATGGTGCCCTTACACCTCCCATCTTGTTCTTGGACAATCAACATCTGCCTTGTCACATTCCATAGTGATTTGGTAGTTGAATTAACAGCGTGGCTTTAAATACAGGGGTATCTTCCTGACACTCATCAGTACTGAGGAAGAAACTTGGATGAGTGGTGAAAGGTCTTCAAATTTCCAAAACAGGTTCAGTTGAATGTGACTAACACCTACTAGACAGAGCATCATAGCATGACTTGGATAAATGAGAACCTTCACAGGCATAAAAACGAAGTCATTTAAAATTAACTTTACAAAACCATTAAAATCCTTGAAGTTTACAAAAAAACCCTTTACACTGGAGCTTTATACAACCAAACTCTTCACATAGAAAACATTTTACAATATGTTCTTTTCTTGCATTATCTTGCATCCTATACAATATATTTACTACATTTTTGACACTCGCTTTATACAAAAGACTCCAAAGTCCAAACAAACATTCCTGCTCCTATGTCCCTGGGTGGTCCTCTGTACCCCGTGAGTTTTCATTTTTCTCCTGGACCACATTATTTGTGACACGGATATCATGAGAGGTGGGAGATTTAGGGTCACCGTGCTTAAAATATTCCCGCACTGTGTTTTTCACAGAGGATGGTAAGATGATACGAATTGTCTGACTAAAAGTTGTGATGGACTTGGTGTGACTTTTGGGAAGTTGGGTTTCTTTGGTAGATTGAGATTCTTCATGCTCTTGTTTGCTGGTGACTTCTTTGTCTGTAAAGGCCGAAGATGAATCCCCATTTTTAGTTACTATATCATTTGCAGAGCTTCTTCTGACTACATGTGTGAGCTGTGTTTGCCATTGGGGTTTTTCTACTTCCGGGTGTTGCTTTCTGGAAACGGAATGCAATACCAACGGGGTGTTTTGGCCATAGAAGACAGTCTGAGGTATTTTGAGCTTTGTGACTTCATCACTGGGACTGCAAGAATCCTCATTCAGGTTTTGTTCATTAAGGTTAGTTATGGACATGATGTTAGGCGAGGCATAGAAAGCCACTGTGGCTTCTTGGGGCCTCTTGTCTTTGGAGGACTCTCCTTTTTTAATCTCAATTTGCTTCACGGAGATCTCCTTATGAACACAAGTCCCATTTTCAGAAAGTGATTTGGTTTTGACATGGCTAAATTTGAATTTTGGCGTCTGTAAATATGTGACACTCTCTTTGCCAGTGGAACTGAAAGGTTTACTGGATTCCTTGTCCAAGCATTCTTTGTGAATGCTACCTTGGTCTGGAACCACACTGTTTCCTCTCTCTGTTTCTTTAACATTATTTTTCTTCTTGGATTCCCATTGCATCTCCCATGAGTCTAGGTCACAAGAGTTGGTCCCAAAGAGCGTAGATAGAGGTATGTGCCACTCTCTTAGTTTCTTTCTGGTAATTTCTGGGGATATTGTGTTTAGTCTAGCTGATGTTCCAAACATAAATGGTAAGGAGGTAACATCGCTTGAATTGAACACTGATGACTCTGAGCAAGAGAAGGCACTGTCTAGAGAACTTAGGGAAGAAGCAGAAGGAGAGGTGGTTGTTGAAGAAAGGCTTGAAAAACTTGACCTATTGGAAGGGTTTATCATTTGAGAACTTTTCTCCTTGGTGTTGGGTTTTGTTTGGGTTGACTTCCAAAAACCATATTGTGCATTTTTTATACTAGGAGCCAGATCTTCATGTAGCAGGTTTTGACTTTCTAGCTGTAACTGCTTCATCTGATTTATATAATCCAGGTGACTGTGTATAATGGTGGCATCACAACTGGACTGGCGAGCTACTGGTTCATGACTCTGGACTGTAAGCCTAGAACTTTGACATACGCTTGGTTCTGAAGAACATCTGTCCCGAGCAGGACTAAGGCAGCATGCTGAATCCATACAGTTCAAGATGTCCATCTTTGTTTTGTTCAGGTAGCAGGCAGATATTTCACTAAAAAGGTCCCAGTCCTCCCTTTCCTGTAGTAGCAAAGACTCATCAAACAATACATCTTCATCTTTTAGCAGGTTTGACTCTGACTTGTCCAAGTCTGAAGCTGCAAATTCAAGCTCATCAGAGGAATCTTGCCGTTGGATCATGTGTATATCTGTTAAAATAAGTTATGTCAGAGTTATACTAGATGTCGTGATTGCTCTTTGAGAAAATTCAAATATTTATTTTCACTTTTTTATATTCACTTTTTCTACTAGACTCTAGCACAGACATTCTCAACTAGGGTTCCAAGGATTCCTAGAGTTCCTGTAGAGCAGTGGTCTCCAAACTGCAGACCGGGGGCCAAATGCGGCCCTTTGCGCGCCTTTCTCCGGCCCTATGGGTACTATTCCTCCAACTGACACCAACAATGGGGCAATCATTTCTGCATTGACACCAACAATGGGGCACTATTCCTTCCACTGACACCAATAATGGGGCACTATTCCTCCCACTGACACCAATGATGAAGCACTATTCCTCCCACTGACACCAATGATGAGGCACTATTCCTCCCACTGACACCAATGATGGTGTACTATTCCTCCCACTGACACCTATGATGGTGTACTATTCCTCCCACTGACACCTACGATGGGGTACTGTTCCTCCCACTGGCAATGATTAGGCACTGTTTCTCTCACTGACACCAACGAGGGGGGAACTAATAATTCCCCTAATATGAAAGATGGGACATTGTTTACTCCCACTGACCATGCTTTGGCCCCCTACAGTCTGAAACACAGTAAACTGGCCATTTGTTTAGAAAAGTTGGAGACCCCTGCTGTAGAGGTTGCTAGGGGATCTCTGAGCCTTGCCGGATTGAGCCCCCCTGTTCCAGGACCAATGCCTCTTTGCCAATCCAGCAGCACTATACCAATTATCTTTTTAGCTATCTGTAAGGGTGGCATTTGGACCGCCACTATAAAGGGCATTGTTCCCATTTGCCACCAATGTAAAAGGCAATTTTGCCATTAATAACCAATGAACTGGTCATAGTAAGGGATCCTAAGAAGTAAGAACTTAATTTTTTTTAGGAGTTTCTCTTGAGTAAAAAGTTTTTCCTTCAAACTTTGCTCTCTTGCAGAAGTAAGGCCTTTGGTAGAATCTTCCCATCTGCTTCTCACACCACATGCTGTGGTTCCATCCTCTAGCCCAGCCTTTCTCAGCCTTTTCAACACAGATGAACACTTAAAATAACTTCCTGGTCTCAAGGTACCACTGCTAAAAATTACTATATCTACTACTCATGATGCATTAGTATGATGGTCAGTGGGAAGGATACCCCTTACACTCTTATTGAGAAGATTAACCTCCTTACAGTTAGCTGAAAATATCAATAATGTCAGTGGAAACTTATCCAAGAGGCAGAAATTGCTCAGTGCTCAAGGAGCCCTAGCAGCCTTTGGAGGAACCCTAAGGAACCATGGAACCCTGGTTGAGAAAGTCTGCACTGGATACTAACTACACTTTTTTGCACTAGACTCTACCACAGCCATTCTCAACCAAGGTTTCCGTTGAATCCTAGGCTTCCTCCAGAGGTTGCTAGCGATTCCTTGAGCTTTGGCTGATTGACCCCTCTTTTGATTGTTCCTGCATAGTTCCAGAACTAAGCCCACTGCATGACATCAACTGTCTTGGACCACCGCATGTAAGGGAGACATTCTTCACATTGACCACCAATGAGGCAGATTTACTTTTAAACCCAAATGAACTGGTCTTAGAAAGGGATTTCCCGAAAACTGAAAATTATTTTAGGAGTTCCTCTGGGGTAAAAAAAAAAAAAAAAAGAAATGTCAAAGACACTGTTCTAGCATGTCCTTGCTATAAGAACAGAGGGGATTTTAGGCTTATCTGTTAGATTTAGCTTGTGAGTCTAATTAACACCAGGGTAAAGCTACAGTTTAAATCAACCTTGTCGCTATTTAAAAATAGAAGAATAAAAAAAATCAAGAAGAGAACTAATACGAGAAGCCTATCTGGCCCCCACCTAACAACTGTACATTTATCTTCTCAATTAGCACATCACCCACAGTTATTACCTCTTGTATCTCTTGACCTTCTCTCTTAGATTGTAAGCTCTAAGGAGCAGTGCCCTCTGATTCCTACTGTATTAAAGTGTATTATATTTGTACAGTCTACCCTCAAGTTGTAAAGTGCTACGTAAACTGTTGGCGCTATATAAATACTGTATAATAATAATAATACTTAACTGTATCTCTCCCTTTTCCTCCAAACGTTGTTCTCTTGCAGAGCTCAGTCCTTTGGCAGAATATAAACAACTACTTCCAACACCTTGTGCTACAGATTCATCCTCCAGCCCCTATGCTTGTACTGGGTCCGACAGCAGATAGAACCCTATGGCGGGTAAGGGGATGATGTGAAGAACCTTCAAGATTTCAAAGCACCACCAGCCTGGGTAGGGTAATGTTGGATGTTTGCCCTCTCTGGGGAAGCAGTAGTCTCTTTGCAGGGGTAAACACATGCTTCCCTACTGAGTCAGAACTACAGCTGTGCAATCAGCAAAGTTCATGACTCAGCAGGGGGAATATCAGACCTCTGCAGACTGATCACTGCTTCCCTACTGGGGGCAAGGGTCCCACTCTGCAGCGTGCTTGCTGAGGACAGGCCTTTTTGTTCATTGACATTAAATGCTGTGTGTTTTCATGCACCCAGAATTGTACTAAGCTGATTTAAACTGAGAGGGATTTAAAGACTTTTTTAGATCTCTTGTAAAAACTTGAGGATGAATTGTTCCATTGTGTCTGTAGCTACAGAGGTCAGTGAGGTCTTGTTTTAAACGTATTTACTACTTGTTATGAATATATTAATAGCTGAATTTCATTGCCTAGTTTCTTTTCTATTTTTTAAACTGGAAACTTCTTATTTGTAGAAAACAAATCCACACCACTTTCCTTTCAGTTTTAATATATGTGAATGTGAGATGCAACATCTGAGAGTCAACTTACCTGCCAAGTCATCAGTACTTCCTGAATCTTGCTGTCTGTGTTTGCTGAACAGAAAGGAAGCATCTTGTTCGAAGATGAGTGAGTAATTCTCTATAAGAAATTGCACCAGCTGAGCCACCTGCACAAAAAGAACAGTTTTAAGCAGTGTGATATTTTTGTTGCCAGATTAATTAATACATTATTGATACATGTGTAGCACCCTTTAGTGTACTAGCTGTAGATAGGTTTGTTGTTAGTGTAGCTAAATATTAGTTTAGCTCAGGGCAAAGCCTGAGCTATGAATCTGGGTCAGGGTTTAGTGACTCAGGGCTGGGTGACTCATCCTAGCAGCTTCTCTGGTGCTTTCCCGTTTCAGGGACATTGAAGAATGTTCTAGACATAGTGGGTGGAGGTTAGGAGGAGCTGCTTGGAATATTTATGAGGGTCTCAGCCAATTCCCAGCAAGGGACTGGCAGGGGGCAGGCAACCCCATAAATAGGCATGAGTCATGCAAGGAGGAGCATTCGGTGGAAGGTGTAGTGCTAAGGAGGCTGTCAGTGGCCCTCGAGGGTTCTCCCTAGTCAGGGGGGGGGGTCACCTCAGGTCTGGGGCTCAGGTGCTGGAAGGTTCCTACAAAAACACACAGAGGAAGCCCTTCCTGGAGGCACAGGAGCAAGGAGAGAGGACAGCGGGAACAGGTCAGCAGGTCTGGGAGATCTCCTGAGAGTCAGCCGGGTGGGCTGGTGAGTGTCAATCTGGAGGACTGTGGGGGGGGGGTAGCCTGGAGGGCTAGTGAAAGAGGCAGCTGCAGCCAAGTGGGTTGGGGCAGTGCCTGAAGAGGTGGTGCTGGGATCAGTAGCCACAGGAGTGATGCAAGCTGGACACTAAAATTCTGCTGCACACCTAAAGGGCCTCGGGTTCCTGCCTGTAATGGGTCATTGCTTTCATCTGACTGAGTGAATGTCAGCTATTCACAGTGTTCCAGCTAGGTTCTGCAAGTAAGTGTGTGCTGGAGGAAGACGAGGATCTGTATATAGAGACAGCTTATAAGAAAAGTGTCCCTGAAGTTGTTGTTGAAGTCAAATGGGCATCCCGTAACCTCCCATCCCTATCCAAGTTATTACCCTCAATAAGTACCAAAAAAAACAAAGTCATGGACTGTTCTCTGCCTCAAGAGTGCCTGTGAAAATTTGGTGTGCCTGACTGTGCAGGGTGGGGGTTCCCAGGTTACTTGCGGCTCCTTAGGGGGTGCACTACACATATTTAGCCACTACGACTCCTGTATACTACTTTCATTTTCTATACAATCTACAGGAACAAAAGGGATGTTTCAGTTACCTTGACTATAACTCTCTGAGTCAATGTGTAACTCTCTGAGTGAATGTGTCACTTTACAGCATGGTCTGAGAACTAGGAACGCACACAGGTGCACATTTCTAGTTTTCTGCTGTAGCTTGCATGGGGATTTAAAAGGTTGTATTGTGGTCACAAAGTCGTAAAAAAGATCTAGTGTTACTGCATAGGAAAAATACAAATGATATAGTTTGTCTCATTTCTAATGACAGTAAAGCACCCTAGAAACGTTGATGAACTTTTTTAGTACATATGTCATGTACTAAATATCTTACCAAGTTAAAGTATGTGTATAGCAAATTTATTTAAGTTTTGCAAACAGTAGTAAAGAGTTAACAACAAAAAACTGTTTGCTTATTTAATGCCTCCTGTATCCTGTTGGGGAGATTTCCCTATACTTCCTGTCCTGAACATGCAGTAGGAAGTGAGAATAAATCTCTCCTATGGGAAAGAGATGGATGCCAATAGTCACCAAGATAAAATAGAGAATGCAGGTCCAGTGGCGGCTGCTCCATTAGGGGTGCCGTCCCTCTAATCCATGCACCCAGCCCCTAAACTACATGCAGGGCGCCAGATGCATGGATTTCAATCTTTTTTTTTTCTTTCTTTGAAGCACATGATTAGAGCTTGAGGCTCTAATTTGCTTCAAAAAAAGGTGGGCTCGGGGCGCAGAGCACTGCGCCCTGAGCCCACCCAGTTGTGTGACATTAGTGAATTGATATTCGCTAATGTTATCCTGCTTCTCCTCCCAGCCAATCAGGAAGCGGTTCCTGAGACCTGATTGGCCAGGGAGACCAAATCGGGTCTCAGGACCCACTTTGGGAGCCGAAGCAGCCTCCTAAGGTAAGGCCGGACTGATCGCCGCCTTCCCGTCCGATCGTTGCCTTCCCGTCCGTCTCCCGCAGGGGGGTGATGGTTGTGCGAGTGAGCTGGGGTAGGTTTGTTTGCCACCCCCCCTCCAAAAAATATTAAGCACCAGCCACCACTGCTCAGGTCACTCCCCAGCAAGGGCACAGACAGCAATGAAATCCTGACAGAGGGTGGATATCGAGACATATTTTCCAGTCGTAAGTTATTTTTATCTTCTTTACAGAATTACCTTGATAAATAAATTGTATATCCTTAAGTCGGAATGTCTGGATATTAAGGATATCCTTGAAAAAGGGAACAAAGCTTCAAGTTGTGCCAAAAATACACCGTAATATGAAAGTGGACACCAGCCAGGAGACCTTATTTTGGTGTGAACAGACTCCCTGGTACTGGAACTATTTTTGGAATGTACAACAGCAAATATACAAAATAACTACTTGGAGGACCCTACTCCCAACTATTAGTTGCCAAAAATCGAGAATGTCCTTTTTCTTCAGACATTTTGGTGTGTTGCTGTTTATTTTAATAGGCTACTTTAGCACAGTGCATGTCAAAGCATGGAAAAACAAAATGCAAAATGTGAACCCAGCCTACAAATGACCATATGTTGCTCCCACCTGCACAATACTATCAGGTTGTAGGTACGTTGACCTCTTTTATTTAAGGCTCAGGTTTAACCAAATGCCTACTGGACACTTTAATCCCTTCCTGCACAGGCCAATTTTCAGCTTTCAGCGCTGTCACACTTTGAATGACAATTGCGCGGTCATGTAACACTATACCCATAATGACAATTTTATCATTTTTTTCACACAAATAGAGAATCACCACTGGATTTTTTATTTTTTGCTAAACAAACGGAAAAAGTCCGAAAATTTTATTTAAAAAAAAAAAAGTTTTTCTTAGTTTCTGTTTCGTCTTCACTGATGTGTGCTGATGAGGCTGCACTGATGAGCACTGATAGGCACTGATGGGCACTGATGAGGTGGCACTGATAGGCGGAAAGCAGTCTTGTTTAAAAAATATGATTAGCGGTTAATGAAGAGGGATGAAAGGAGGAACCAGGGAGGGCTAAATATATACATGTAGCACCAGGAGCAGCCCCCCCATCCATGCATCCGGCCCCTTTCAGGACACTGGCGTATGGATTCCAATGCGGGGGGGGGACTGTTTTTTTGAAGCACCAATTATAGCCAGAGGCTCTAATAAGCTTCAATATAGGGTGGGCTGGGGTCGCAGGGAGTGAGCTCCGATCCCACCCAGGTGTGTTACAACAGCGAATGAATATTCACTGTTGTAACATTTATCCTCCTCCCGGCCAAGCAGGAAGCAGGTTTTGACACTGGTCTGATTGGCTGAAAGGACAGGCGATCCTATTGGATGCCCAGGAGGAGGAGGGGAGGAGCTGGAAGCCGCCATGGAGGAGAGGACATGGAGCCGCTGCACCACACTGCCTGCCACCTGCCGCCAATAGGGAAAGTGGCGGAACGACCTGCAAACGGCGGGTGGGTGTCGCTGGGGGGGGATTGTTGTTTGCTGCCCACCCCCCCAAAAAAAAACAGCCACCATTGTGTAACACCCTCTAACTAGTTGCAAGTGTACATAGTTGTTAGTGTAGGAACATTTGGCCTGGCTGAGAGCCAGGACTGGGTTAAATCTGGGTCTGGGCTTAGTGACTCAGGGAGCCTGTATGGGGGCTAAGAATATGAACGCATCATACATACTAGGGGGGGTACAACTGGGGGAATCCATAGTGGAGAAGGATCTCAGGGTATTGCCTAATAATGGCATGCAATGCCAAGCTGCGGTTTCCAAAGCGAGCAAAGTACTTTCTTGTATTAAGAGAGGTATGGACTCCAGAGAGAGAGATATCATTTTGCCCCCCTGTACAAATCATTAGTAAGACCTCATCTGGAATATGCAGTTCAGTTTTGGGCACCAGTTCTCAAAAAAGATATCGGGGAACTGGAGAAAGTGCAGAGAAGGGGAACCAAACTGATGCATGGAGGCACGGAGGAGCTCAGCTATGAGGAAAGATTAGAGGAACTGAATTTATTTCCTCTTGAGAAGAGGAGATTATGATCAACATGTACAAATACATAAGGGGTCCATATAGTGAACCTGATGTTGAGTTATTCAGGTTAAGGTCATAACAGAGGACAAGGGGCCACTCTTTACATCTGGAGGAAAAGAGATTTCATCTCCAAATACAGAAAGGCTTCTTCACATATAGAGCCGTGAAAATGTGGACTAGATTCCCTCCAGAGGTGGTTCTGGTCAGCTCAGTAGATCCCTTTAAAGAGGAAGTAAACTTCCCCGGCCTATATTACGGCTTACATATAGGTACTGTAAATATCTCCTAAACTTAAATTTACTGTATATCCCACTGATATTTACTGTAATCCCACTGATTATGTCATCGACGCATTCGCAATGAAGGAATGGCCGCTGGTGCCATTTCTTCTGAGCCGTGTGCTGAGACCGTGGGGTCCCGCCCACATCCACGGGAGTGAACAGGAAGAAACACCAGGGAAAAGGTCAGCTGTTCAGCAGTGTGCAGGTGCAGCTGCGGGGGCTTTGTTCTAAGGTAAGTATTTCACAATGAGCTAGTATGCAATGCATACTAGCTCATTATGCCTTTGTCTTACAGGGTTTTTTTGGGGTTTTTTTGGGTGGGTGTTTCCAACCTCTTACAAAGGCCTGGATTCTCTCCTAAATGTGCATGATATAACTGGGTACTAACATTTATAGGTAAAGTTGATCCAGGAGAAATTATAAATGCCTCTCGGGGGAACAGGAAGGAATTTTTTCCTCTGCTGTAGCAAATTGGATCCTGCTTTACTGGGGTTTTTCGCCTTTCTCTGGATCAACTGTGGGTATAGTATTGTGTATATGGAATTGTATGATTTTTTTCTTTTTTTTTCTAATGGTTGAACTAAATGGACTTGTGTCTTTTTTCAACCTGACTAACTATGTAACTACTGTATGTAACTCAGCAAGCAGCACCCGTGGTAACTCCCCCTGCTCTCTGGAACCTTGGAGAAGCTTCCAGAAGTAGAGGGTGGAGTTTAGGAGGAGCTGCTTGGAGTATTGATGGAGGCTTCTAGCCAATCCCAAGCAAAGTGGTCTGGCAGGGGGCAGGCACCTCATAAATATTTATGGGCCATGCCAGCAGGGGTAGATGGGTAGAAGATGGAGATAGAGTGCTGAAGAGGTTGTCAGTGGCCCTTGAGGGTGTCCCCCAGTCTAGGGGGGTAACCTCGGGCCCGGGGCTTGGGTGCTGGAGGGACCCTCTACAACACACAGAGGAAACCTTTCCTGGATGCACGGGAGCAAGTGCGAGGACAGCGGAGAGATTCAGCACATCCGGGAGATCTCCTGAGGACTCTGAGCTGGGTGGGCTGGTGAGTGTCCATTCTCGGAGGACTGTGGAGAAGTAGCCAGGAGGGTTAGTGAAGGGGGGAAGCTTTAGCCAGGCAGGTTGGCAGTGCCTGAAGAGTTGGTGCTGAGATCAGTAGACACAGGGATCCATGCTGGACACTGAATTTTTGCTACACACCTAAAGGGGCCTCAGGTTCCTGCCTGTAAAGAGCCATTGCTAAAAGCCTGACTGAGTGCTTTGAGTCAGATTAACTATCAGTGTGCCAGCTGAAGTTCTGCAAGCAAGTGCTGAAGGTAGAAGTGGAGTGTATATAGAGACTGTATATAGGAAGAGTTGTCCCTGAAGTTGTTTGAAGCCAAGTGGGCATCTCATAACCTCCCCAATCCCTATCCAAATGTTATCCCCCCAATAAAATACTAAAAAACCCCAAAGTGCTGGACTGTTTCCTGACTCTGGGAGACTGAGGAGATTCGGTGTGCCTGGCTGTGCAGGGTGGGGGATCCCATTTCATTTGAGGCTTCTACATGGGGTGCGCTAAATATGGATTAAACTTCTAATTTACACATTAACTGCATGTGACCAGGTCTGGTACAGGAATCAGGCATTACCTTTTTGGTGGACTTGCTCTCTTCCTCTGGGTCCCCTCCGGTAGGCAGCCATAACATATTGGGAGCTATGCAGAGAGCAAGATTGGAAGCGGTCATTTGATTTTCTTCTGAGTTCTTCCCAATGTGATTCAGTACAGCAAACAAATGTTGCAGCAAACTGAAGTTGGCTTCAGGGAGCTGGTCCAACAGGCTAGGGATTAAACAATGGAACAGTCAAGATGTGTCATCTACCAACTTACAGTATAGATCATAATGTGTACTAATTCATCAGCAAGTTCTAATCCGTTAAATAACTGACCTTTTTATCACTTTTATACTGTTTTCCGGTTCCTCAATTTCTGTGACTTCCATCCAAAGCCCATACATGTCTGAGGATAGAATACTGTCAGGAATATTGCGGAGAAAATCCTAAATCAAATACATATACATACAGTAGGGGGGTCAGCATTTTGTAGTACTTATAATAAAGTAAAAAAAAACAGGAACACAACAGGACAGGCAAAACCTATTCTAAAGATTCATGTTATGGGATCTGTTCACAAAGCTGAAACAACAGGTTCCTAATTTTCCAAAAAAGTGACAGTTATTTTCAGATCAGTTCAATGAGATGTGAAAATTACAGTCACGTGATTGAAAACAAAAAACCTTACCTCTGTGTTAAAGCTTTGTGAGGTGAGATAGAACGTTATAAGAACTTAAATATATCACTTTAGTATTAAAGTAGTTCTAAATGCAGGCTTCCTTTTCCTTAAGCCCCCCCCCCCATTATACTTACCTGAGCCTGATCCAAATCCAGCGATGTGCACGAGAGCAGTGTCATTCCTGTGTCTCTCTCGCCTCATTGGTTCCTGCTGCTGTCAATCATAGCCAGTGAGCCAATGAGCAGAGAGCGGGGGCAGGGCCGAGTTGCGCTCTGTGTGTGAATGGACAAGGTCCATTTACAGAAGTGTGGCTTGGGAGTGAGCCTGCTCTAGTGCCCCCATAGCCACAAAAGGAAGAGAATGAGGGCTGCTCTGTGCGAAACCACAGAGCAGGTAAGTATAACGTGTTTGTTGTAAAAAGAATTACAGCCTTTATAATCACTTTAAATATACAATATTTGGCCAGGCTTTTGTAGAAGCCTGACCGTCACGTGTGAGCATCCCTTTCAAAAATAATGGGCGTTCATATGAAGTTGGCCCCCGTTGGTAACAGCCTCCACTCTTCTGGGAAGGCTTTACACAAGATTTGAGTATGTCTATGGGAATTTTTGTCCACTTGTGAGGTCAGGTACTGATGTTGGATGAGAAAACTTGACTCACAACTGGAGTTCCAATTCACCTCAAAGGTGTTCAGTAGAGTTGAGGTTAGGGCACTGTGCAGGCCACTCGAGTTCCTGCAACCCAAAGTGATCAAGCCAAGTCTTTAGGGGGTCACTGTGGAGCAAATCATCCTTAAACTCTCAGCTCACTCTATTCCACCCTTCAGCAGTGACTCAGCAATTCAGTTTCCTCTTCCCCCCTCCCAGAAATCCCTCAGCAACTTGAAGCTTGTAGCTCAAAAAAATTACATGAGCTTCTTTTTAACTTCACACATTACTTCAATGGGAACACGCGAAAAAGGCAAGAAAATGTGAGCATTACACTTTTTCTTTGTGCGTTCCCATGCTCATTTACTATTTGTAGAGAATTTGTAAATGTTTGAATGGTCAAAACCCAAGTCACAGTTCTACTTGAAGGACAACATTTCACTCTTTAAAATAAGGAATATTTTTGTAATATTTAGGATATCATTATGTACCGTGATCACTGCAGCTGCCACAAACACAGATTCTCCACCCATCTGGACATCGTCTCCGCATAACAACTTCTCCTTGAGCTCCTTGCATGTTTTGGCATTGGCTGAGCGCCTGAAAATACCCCTCGTGTGCGGCCCTTCTTCATATAACAGCAGGAGCATATCCTAGAATTGTTCAGCAACATGATGTGAGTGACAAAATTATCCTGTACTAGAATTACAAAAATATTTTACTGTCTTCTGATACGGAGTCTCAGATATCCGGTCCCCCAAATCATCATCAATAGCAGTAGTTCAGAACCTGCTTATAATTGTTAAACTGGGCATCTTTTGAAATAGGCAGCCAATTTTTTGCAACCTTGATTTAGCAGAAAAATTACAGATTTTGTCTTGCTGATATTTCTACAAAATTAGCCTCTAATTTCATGGCCAAAACTAGATAAAAGTTCCCATTGTAAACTAGATATTACGAATGCCATGACTTTATTTATTAACAATGTGCGGATACTACATGACTTTGTTTATAATTTTGGATAAAAGAACAGGTCCAGGATGGTTAGAAGGAACTTCCAAGTTGGAAGGAACTACCCAATTTCATGGCACTGAAATTGTCGAAATTACCTGAAAAAAGTTTCCATTTTAAATTAAACACGCCCAGTGCCAGACCGTGTGAGTATTAGAGTTTTTGGGGAGAAGAGCAGGTCCAGGATGGTTGGAAGGAGCCTCCAAGTTGAAAGGAACATGATTTTGTTTATAAACAAAGTGATAGGATTATCAGTAGGAGAAGTGATAACATTAGGGTTATTATTAGGGTTACTGTGATGTTAAGAGTTTTTGGGTAGGAGAACAGGTCCAGGGTGGTTGGAAGGAGCTTCCAAGTTGGAAGAAACTTTCCAATTTCCTGGCACTGCTAGTCAAAACTACCTGAAAGTTCCCCTTTTAAATTATACATACCTCCTGCCATGGCCATGTGAGTGGTAGAGTTTTTCGGCAGAAAAGCAGATCCAGGATGGTCAAAAGGAGCTTCCAAGTTGAAAGAAACTTCCCAAATTTCATGGCATTGCTCTTCAAAATTAACTGAAAGTTCCCCTTTTAAACTAGACATGCTCAGTTCCATGGCTTTATTTATTAAGAATGTGCTGACATTCCATGACTTTGTTTATAAATAAAGTATTAGGGTTATCAGTAGGATAACTGATAATATTAGGGTTATTATTATGCCGCGTACACACAACCGGACTTTACGGCATACTTTGCCCCGCGGACTTTTTGACGGACTTTACGACGAATGAACAGACTTGCCTACACACGATCAACCAAAGTCCGACGGATTCATACGTGATGACGTACGACCGGACTAAAACAAGGAAGTTCATAGCCAGTAGCCAATAGCTGCCCTAGCGCCGGTTTTTGTCCGTCGGACTAGCATACAGACGAGCGGACTTTTCGACCGGACTCGAGTCCGTCGAAAAGATTTGAAACATGTTTCATTTCTGGGGCCGTCGAACTTTTGGGGAAAAGAAGTCCGCCCACACATGATCGAATTGTCCGACGGACTCCGGTCCGCCGAACCAAGTATGCCGTAAAGTCCGGTCGTGTGTACGCGGCATTAGGGTTACTATGAGGTTTTTAACATTTTTTTGGAAGAAGAGCAGGTCCAGGGTAGTTAGAAGGAGTTTCCAAGTTGGCGAACAAACGAATGAGCCTGGATGGCAGCACTCCGATACAACACCTTTATTGGATTAAAATCCAGTGTACAGCAGTCAATCCATACGGTACAAAAGAGGGGGATACAAGCAGCTTACATGTTTCACACCTGAATCTGGTGCTTAATCATAGCTGAGTTTCCAAGTTGGAAGGAACTTCCTAATATCATGCACTGCTAGCTGAAATTACTTCCCCATTACTTCCCCTTTTAAATTAGGCATGCCCAGTGCCATAGCTTTGTTTATTAAGAATGTGCTGACATTACATGGCTTTGTTTATAAACAAAGGGTTAGGGTTATCAGTAGGATAAATGATAACATTAGGGTTACCATTAGGGTTACTGTGAACGTTTAGAGTTTTTGGGCAGAAGAGCAGGCCCAGGATAGTTAGAAGTAGCTTCCAAGTTGAAAGATACCTCCCAATTTCATGGCACTGCTAGACAAAATTTGTGGAAAGTTCCCTTTTTAAACTAGACATGCACATTATTAGGAATGTGCTAACATTGCATGAATTTGCTTATATAAATAAAGGGTTAGGGTTATCAGTAGGTTAAGTGATAACATTAGGGTTATTATTAGGGTTAATGTGGGTGTTAGTTTTTGGGCAGAAAAGCAGGTCTAGGATGGGTAGAAGGAGCTTCCAACTTGGAAGGAACGTCCCAATTTCATGGCACTGCTAGTTGAAATTACCAGAAAGTTCCCTTTTTAAACTAGACATGCCCAGTGCCATGGCTTTGTTTATTAAGAATGTGCTGACATTAGACGGCTTTGTTTATAAACAAAGGGTTAGGGTTATCAGTAAGATAAGTGATAACATTAGGGTTATTAATAGGGTTACTGGGAAGATTTAGAGTTTTTGGGCAGAAGAACAGCTCCAGGATAGTTAGAAGGAGCTTCCCTAGACCTCAAGAGCCATAGTGATTGGTTTTAATTTTTTTTTTGGATGGTTTGGATTTAAGTCAGGCAGCACATCATTTAATAAGAATTTCAAGAAATCTCCTGATGAGGCCTACACAATTTTTTTTTTATCCTGTTGTGGAGAGATATGAATAATTTTTACATGTATAAAGTAATTAGCTGTTATCTAACTCCACCAGCTGCTGCAATCTCATCATATTAGTCTGAAGGCTTCTAAATATGGAATGCTTTCAAGTGGTTACAGTTAACATTAGAGAGTCTTATCTTACCATTATGGGCTTGGGTAGATTCCCATTGGGACACACCGATGACAGGGAATGACCAAAGAGCTTGCGTGGTGTAAGAGGTGATTGAGAAGAAGCTGTGCTCAATGTGGCGCTGCCAGTACGACGTAAAGCCCAGTCAATCAGTGACTTTTTCCTCCTGCATTGTTTTTGTGCAGACTCTGAAAAAAAAATCTATTTCAAAAATGTTTTCTGCCATCTCCGCCACTTCACACTATGTTCTCTGACAGGCCTCCCATCCTCCCCATTGTCCAGAATACATTCTCTCGCATTCCTCCCTCCACACTAAGTTCTCTGGTAGCACTGCCCACTTCCTTACACTCACCATGTTCTTTGGAAGTTCCCCTTCCTATTAATGTTATGTTCTTTGGTTCCTTGCCCTCTTCTACCCTCCATGCTATGTTCTCTTGCAGTCATCTCCTCCACCCTTCACACTACTTTCTCTGGCAGCCCCCTTTTCCATACTATGTTCTTTGGTAGCCACCTCCTGGATCCTCCACACTACATTCACTGGCAGCCACCTCCTCCACCCTACTTTCTCTGGTAGCCAGCTCCTCTTCACTACCTTCTCTGGTAGCCGCCTCTTCCAACTTCCACAGTGCATTTTCTGGTAGCCAACTAGCCCATACTACATTCTGGCAGCAACCTTTTGCATCCTTCACACAACATTCTATTGTAGCCACCTCCTCCACCCTATGTTCTCTGGTAGCTGCCTCCTCCAACCTCCACACTGAATTCACTGGTAACCATCAAAGAATGCAGATTTAACATATTCACGGCATTTCAAAAGACATTTTCCATCCTCTCTACACTACATTCTCTGGCAGCCACCTCCTCCACACTTTCTTCACTGGTACCTACCTCCGCCAACCTCTACAGTGCCTTTTCTGGTAGCGCTCTAGACCACACTATATTCTGGCAGCCACCTCCTACATTCTCCACAGTACATTCTCTGGCAGCCACTTCTTCTACATTACGTTCTCTGGTAGCTACCTCTACCAACCTCCACAATGCATTCTCTGGTAACCACCTCCTCCATCCTCTACACTACATTCTCTGGCAGCCAACTCCTCCACACTTTCTTCACTGGTACCTACCTCCGCCAACCTCTACAGTGCCTTTTCTGGTAGCGCTCTAGGCCACACTATATTCTGGCAGCCACCTCCTACATTCTCCACAGTACATTCTCTGGCAGCCACTTCTTCTACATTACGTTCTCTGGTAGCTACCTCTACCAACTTCCACAATGCATTCTCTGGTAACCGCCTCCTCCATCCTCTACACTACATTCTCTGGCAGCCAACTCCTCCACACTTTCTTCACTGGTACCTACCTCCGCCAACCTCTACAGTGCCTTTTCTGGTAGCGCTCTAGACCACACTATATTCTGGCAGCCACCTCCTACATTCTCCACAGTATATTCTCTGGCAGCCACTTCTTCTACATTACGTTCTCTGGTAGCTACCTCTACCAACCTCCACAATGCATTCTCTGGTAACCACCTCCTCCATCCTCTACACTACATTCTCTGGCAGCCAACTCCTCCACACTAGCTTCTCTGGTACCTACCTCCTCCAACCTCCACAGTGCATTTTATGGTAGCCCTCTAGACCAAACTACATTCTGGTAACCACCTTCTCTATCCTCTACACTACATTCTCTGGCAGCCATCTCCTCCACACTACCTTCTCTGGCAGCCATCAGCCTAGATACTAGTACAGTATCTTCTCCCTACCAAGTCTAAGTTCAGCCTCTGATTCACCTTCTATTTCTTCCCTCGTGGTCCATGATCAGCTCCCTCTCTGCTTCTTATTCCCCCCTACTCCATCTCCCCCAATAATTAGTTCTAGTGAGATGGCACACAAGTCCAGCTACGCTATTTTCTAATTGGCTGTTCAAGCACATCAGTGTGTTATGAATCACTACCAAAAACCATTTAGTTAAAATGATTCCATCCACAATGAACAGGTTCACATGAAGCGTGACAAGTGACAGTTGGTATATAGCAAAACGGCATTGTCACCCCAAAACAGGAAGCGGCTGAACAAGGGCCTCCACGGCAGGGTGCATGGGGATTATTTTAAAGGCAGCTGTAGATTTGAAATGATAGAAAATGTCTTTGTAATGTCAATTACATGGATGTGTTAAATCTTATATGAGATTTATTAATATTAGATTTTAGTGACTGGTGTAACAAATATAATATTACAGTTCCAGTTGATACCTACCCCTCCTCACTTCCATGAGGCCCTGGGGCCGAAGCTTGATGATGAACTGGCACTGTCTTTCATGAGGGAACTGTTCAAGAATACTATCTGCACTGTATTCTAAAGAAAGGTTATTCCCGAGTCCTCTGGCCATAACCGCAGATTCCTGTAGACAGCTCATTGCAATACTGTAAGGGTACTCATGACCTGGAAAGACACAAGGTACAGTAAGTATAGCACTGCCCATGGAGAAAACATATGACATAATACAGCCATAGGTGAACTCAAAGCTTAAAAATGTTTTTATCAAAGCTGAACTGAAGAAAACATCTAAATACATATACGGGAAGCCAAAATAAGGATGTACCAAAAGATTTTTTTTTTTTTTTTAAAGATACTCTTCATTAAGTATTTTGAATTAAAGTACAAAACAAAGCCTATCGTCGCTACCCTAAAGACGTTCCCTGTAGGTCAGTAGAATGTATTTTAAATTGAATTAATCTGTGTTTTGCCAAAACCAGCTGTAGCATAGGATATTCCCAGACATCCACTCAGTCCTCCCAGTCCATATCCGGGGCCTCCACGTGCTAGCTGGCCAGCAGTTTAAAAAGGCCTTCATGAATAGATGGAAGGAGAGCTTTGTATATTGTGGATAACGTTTTTTTCAGCGCATCATCCCACAGCATGCATATTTCTAAAGGCTCATCCAGTCCTGAGATGCACACAGCACAGCCAGGTAGATGGCACCACTTACAGTTAAATAATATAGCCTGCAGCCTACTGATTGGACAGATGAGTGGCAGATGAGGTCACCCATCTGCTCACCCTGCTCTTTCCTCCCATCATCACGTTTATCGTCAACATATTTGCAGTGGCGGGGGGTGTGGAGGACACAACAGTCATCGCCCGACCCACAGCTTGAAGCTGCCTGACCCGCTGCCTGTCCCACAACTCGCCGCCGTCACCTGCTGCCTGACCCGCCACCAAGATAGGGTAAGAGCGGTCAGACAACAAGCGGGCGGGCGGGGGGGTGCTGGTTAAATATGCCACCGGGGGGGGGGTCACAGTGGCTGCAATGGATGGACACAGTGGCTGCTATTATTGGGCACAGTGGCTGTAATGGATGGGCACAGTGGCTGCAATGGATGGGCACAGTGGCTGCAATGGATGGGCACAATGGCTGCAATGGATGGGCACAGTGGCTGCAAAGGATCGGGCACAGTGGCTGCTATTGATGGGCACAGTGGTTGCAATTGATGGGCACAGTGGCTGCAATTGATGGGCACAGTGGCTGCAATTGATGGACGCAGTGAGGCAGCAATTGATGGGCACAGAGAGGCTGCAATTGATGGGCACAGAGAGGCTGCAATTGATGGGCACAGAGAGGCTGCAATTGATGGGCACAGAGAGGCTGCAATTGATGTTTTTTTTTTCAGAATTTTTTTGTTTGTTTGCACCCCCCAAACATTTTGAGCACCAGCTGCCACTGATCCAAAGGACACAGCTGCAACATAGTGAAAAGGGAATTCTGTGCAAAATCTCTCTTTAAACAGGCTTCTGGGAGGTGACATATCGCCCCTGATTGCCTGCTAATCGTGACCAGTCGCTGCTAATTCACCGCAGCTATACCTATGTGAAAGGATCTTGCTTAATTGAAAAAATAAATGCAATGATGAATGAATAAATTCTGAGCTGTGTTAATGTTAGTCTTTTATATCCCTCTGGAATTCAACTTTTGCTATACCTTTATTTTTTATTATATTTTACATTGAATTATAAACAATATGTTGCAAACCTTTTGCCATAATGTACATAATAAGATGCATATTTTCTACATGTTTCAGTATAAGGAAATTGAAAACAATTGAGGAATACACATTTTAAAATCCAGAGTAGATTGCTGGAAGGGAATATCACTTTATAACCGATGCTATACATAGAGGACAGAACATGTGGTGTCCATATACCCCTACTGAGTATTCAGTGAAGATCTTACCGCAAAGAGCATATGGAGGTTCATCCTTTCCAGATGTCACCCACAGATGGTAGTCACTGTGTCTGCCCTGCACAAAAACAATTGTTAAACATTTGGCACTGTGAGCAGGCATATTCATTTCCTATTGGAATATACTATATGGCCAAATGTAGGTGGACTTCCTCCAATTGCTTGAGTTCAGGTGTTTCCAGTGAAGGGCACTGTCAATGCAACAGCATACAAAGATATTTTAGAAATTTCTGTTCTTCCAACCTTGTGGTAACAGTTTGGGGAAGGCCCTTTTTGTTTATTCCAGCATGAATGTGCCCCTGTGTACAAAGCCAGCTCCATAAACACATAGTTTGATGACTTTGGTGGGGAGAAACTTATGTCCTGCCCAGAGCCCTGACCTCAACCCTACTGAACACCTTTTGGGATGAATTGGAATTCCAATTGTGAGCCAGATCTTATTGTCCAGAAGACTGGAGGCTGTTGCAAAGGAGGGCCAACTTCATATTAATGCCCATTGAAATGGATGTCCATTAAGCTCACATAGGTGTGACAGTCAGGTGTCCACAAAAGTTTTGCCATTGAGTGGATATTTAATTCTAAAATAATTCATTAAGGTTCAAGCCAAGTCTTCTTTTCCAACCTGAGTACCTCACCTCAACCCAACTGAACACTTTTAGGACGAATTGGAACTCCAACTGTGAGACAGGTCTTCTCATCCAAAATCAGTATCTGACCCCAACCCAACTCAACCTTCGGGATGAATTGGTATGCCAATTGTAAGTAAGGTCTTCTCATTCAAGCTCAGTACCTCACCTCAACCCAACTGAACACTTTTAGGGTGAATTGGAACTCCAACTGCGAGACAGGTCTTCTCATCCAAAATCAGTATCTGACCCTAACCCAACTCAACCTTCGGGATAAATTGGGATGCCGATTGTAAGTAAGGTCTTTTCATCCAACTTCAGTACCTCACCTCAACTGAACACTTTTGGGGTGAACTGGAACTCTGACTGCGAGAAGGTCCTTCTCACCCAAAGTCAGTACTTGACCTCAACCCAACTGAACACATTTGGGATAAATTGGGATGCCCATTGTAAGCCAAGTCTTTTCATCCAACATCTTGTATTTAATACTTTTTTGCTTAATGGGCATGAATTCCAACAGACACCCTCAAAAACCATGCGTATAAGCCTTCTAGGAAGAGTGGAGGCTGTTACAGTAGCAAAGTAGAACCAACTCTAAATGTCATTACCCATATTATTACAGTAAGTGGATTTGTCTAATGCATTATAAAACCTACAATCCAAAGAAGATCTGCAAAATATACACCCACCAACTTACTGTCTGCTCTGCTTCTCAGTGCAAACCCCCCAAATTTTTGATTTCCGTTGGAGAAGAAAACCTCCTGCCTCCTATCAGCAATACTGGAGAACCCATCGCTATGAACTCCTCCCCAGTATTGGGTAGATAATTAGAGCTTGTATTTTGCAGACTTAATGTAGTACTTAATAGTAATCAAGCAGAACACATCTTAGGGGGCCAACCCACCACCCCTACTCAACATCTACATACATATATGTTTAAAAGAAGTATGTACAAGTGCAGATTTTTTCTATTTACTTTTAATTACGCTACTCCTCCACCCACCACATTGAAAAAAATAACATCATAGTACATTGTTTTGGAGCCTTAAAGGGCCCCGTCATGATGCGTCACGACTGGTGAAGGGGTTTTAAGTGAAGGTTATATCATTTAGTGCAAGGGTTTTACATTTAGCTTTATAGGTACAGTCAATATGTTAGGTTCACTTACGGGAAGTTCAAGCTGTTGAGATACCAGTTTAATCACTTTTTCCGTAGTGTCCATGTTAGACACAGTAACTGTAGTACTCTGCAGAGACAAAGAACATCAGCTTATTGAAAAAACATAATAGAGGCTCTACATAAAACACTCATATTTGCATCATTACTGAACCTTCTTTGTTAAAAAAAAAAAAAAAAAAAAAAAAAAGAAGAGTCTCTTACTAGCCGACTGCTCCAACTCATTTATACCCATCTTTGGCACACAGGGTTTTTGATCACTTGGTACCCCAGTTAAAGCAACCAAACTGTGCTAAATAATTTTCCCAAAAAGATGTACCTGCAAAAGGACAGAATTTATACTCAATTATCCCACTGTCACTGGTTCTTCCCATTGACCTCCTTATCATAACTACATCTTATAGTGATGCGGAGGTTGAGGAACCACAGAGTGCAGAAAGGACACGAAAGAGACTCTTCTAGACTCTATTTTTTTTGGTTAATATTATTACATATATTGCACATTGCAAGATACATATATTACATATGAAATTTTAAAGTGACACTGTTATCACTGTCCAAAAAAAAAAAATTACATAAATTACAAAATAAAATACATATATATATATATACACACACATATTTTATATATACACTTTTTTTTAACTATGACATTTATTTTTTTTTTGCAAATAAAAATTTAAAAATGTAATGCGACACTTTCACCACCATTCTTCTCTAAAAAAAATAAATTATATATAAATATATATGTATATATATATATATATATATATATATATATATATATATATACACACACACACATTTTATATATATATATATATATATATATATATATATATATATATATTTATATTTATTATTATTATTATTATTTATTTATTAAGTGCTGGTTTAAAATTGATTCTGAAGAACTGAATTACACCAAATTTTTCCAAACCATAGTATATATACACTTGGGATGCAGGTGTGAGCGGTGTGTGTGTGCTCTCTCCCGGCCCCGGCTCCGATGCTGCTCCAGCGCGGTGAAGTGGGGACCTTGGCAGCTGTGTGTGTGCCCTGTGAAGCTGCCTGAATCCTGCTTAGCTTATGCCCCAAGGATCTCACAGGTTACCATCGGTCTTACCGGCTTCCCGACCGGCATCCTGACTTGTGGGGAGATAAGAGAGGAGAGGAGGAGAGCCTGGGAAGGATCAGCTGTCTGTGGTCAGCTGACCGCTGTGTGATTTTGCTGAGTAGAGCTCCGAGGGGGAGCCGAAGGGAAACCTGGACACAGTGCCTCCGCTGTGTACGAGCACGGCGGTGGAATGTTGCCTGGTGACAGCTCACAGACACTGCGGGAGGCTGAATAAGGAAAGTTGAGTGAGTTAACCCAGAGACAGATACAGGAAAGAGCGGTGGAGATATGGTGGCTAGAGAACTGCTGAGGAAAAGGCGGCTATATTGAATGGAGGACGGTGGAGCTGGATGGATTACCTGCAGAGTCCCAGGCAAAAGACCGGCAGACATCCTTGAAGCCAACTAAAGACAGGTAACAAACCTGATCTATATATAAAAGCAAAGTGTATTGAATCTGTGTTAAAAGAGGGAACCGGGAGCTCATCTCTTGTTGTCTTAGAGGCTTGGACTTTTAAAGCGTGAAGGGACTGTTTGTTGGACTGGTTAGGCTGGAGGGATACAAATTTCCAAAATAGTGTCCTGGGTGGCTATGACCAAGAAGAAAGGGGAAGATCAGCATCATCATCCCCATGATAATATGCCTGTTCAAGCTACCCGCTCAGCCAAAGAAAAGGAGAAGGGGTCCCTAAACGCAACCGCAGCAGCGGCTGCGGCAAAGCTGGAAAAATTTGCCCACAGTACCTCGCAGTCCCCAGCCAAAAATAATCAGCCACCTGCGGGGAAGATGTCAGCGGGGGGCTCTGGGGACAGAAAAAGCCTGGGGAAAGGTCCCGATATCCCGGTGGTTAGTACGAGAACAGCGAATAAAAAAAGCCCGGAGAGGGAGCCCCTGGGAGGAATAGGGGATAGTACCCCCATCGCAGCTGTAGCCAGTGAACAGGATCCCACTTTAAAAGAGATACTATGCGCCATAAATGCCTGTAGGAGTTCGATAAGTGGGATGTGGGAAGAGCTGAAAACTCTAAGTGAGGAAGTTGGCAATATTAAACAAGAAATCCAGCAATCAGTGGAGAGAATTAAATGTGTGGAGGAAAGGGTTAGCCAAGTAGAAGACACCGTATCCCCACTGCGACAGGAGTTTAAGAAAATGCAAGCTCAGTTAGAGGCTAACAAGCTCAAAATGGATGAATGGGAGAATAGGTCGCGAAGACAAAACGTAAGAGTGATGGGTCTCCCCGAGAAAGTTGAGGGCCCCCGCCCTGAAGAATTTATGGAAAATTGGCTGAAAGAAGTCTTTGGGGTTGAGGCTTTTTCACATTTTTTTTCTATTGAGCGAGCCCACAGAGTCCCTTCCAGACCAGTATATTCAGGAGACCGCCCAAGACCAATGATAATTAGATTTTTTAATTACAAAGATAAGCTGAATTTAATGCAAAAATCCAGAGAAAAAGGAGATGTCCTTTTCAACGGTGCAAAGGTTTCGATCTATCCAGATTACTCCCCGGAATTACAAAGGAGAAGAGCAGGTTTTCTGGACATTAAGCGCACTTTACGGAGCCACAATATTTCATATGCGCTATTGTATCCAGCACGATTGCGTATTGAGGCGTTAGGGACTACCCGTTTTTTCGAAACGGTTAAAGGAGCCACGGACTGGTTTGAAGAGAACAAAAGGAACTTATAAATGCGTTTTTTTTTTTTTTTTTTTCTCTCTTTCTGGGCTGCTCGGCAGCATTAGGGGTTGGGAGGGAGAGTGTAGGGTGGTTGAAGTGAAGAGTGAAAGAAATGTTTAGTGTGGTGAAGAGGGTTATTTTAACCCTTGGGTTGATGGGTTTATTGGGGAGGAAGGGGGAGGGGGGTGGTGGGTGGGGAGGGTGGAGGGAGGGGTGGTGGATGAAGTGGGGTGAGGGGAGTAGTAAGGTCACAAGGAAGGCCCCTAGGGCATGCCAAGTGAGGCACAGGGGGGGGGAGGAGAAGGGATTATTTAAAGTAGGGGGATCCACAGTTGCAAAAATTAAGGTAAAATCGCACAGAGCACTGTTAAAAAATGTGTTGAAGATAAATGAAATGAAGTGTAAATATTTAAAGTTTAAAAAATTTAGGTG
This sequence comes from Aquarana catesbeiana, assembly GCF_042186555.1. NCBI lineage: Eukaryota > Metazoa > Chordata > Amphibia > Anura > Ranidae > Aquarana > Aquarana catesbeiana. The sequence goes on along the minus strand of NC_133332.1, from coordinate 306,382,026 downwards.
GGTTAATGACACTGTTGTGGATGGAGGTGGGAGGGAGGGATGTGGGGGTATAGGTCCCCCGGAGTCGCTCGCTTCCCTTCCCATAATAATAGCACTGAGGGTGGTAGGTAGGACTATTGAGGATTTGAAACACAAAAGCAAAAGGGGTATGTGGGCACATGCGGTAAAGCAGAACATGAGGTGGGAAATGCTTTCTTTGGTATCTCTTCAAAAAAGTACTGGTATGGAACAGTGTCAATTTTCAGCCGTGACTGTCCATTGTATAAGGAAAAGGGTAACTATACCCTGGTATTTGCATAGCGGGTATTTATTGTGTACAAGGTTGAATGAAGCCTAGAACATTTGGTTTAAGCTCATGGAATATCAGGGGGATGAGCGATTATGTGAAAAAAGCCACTGTATTCCAGGAGTTAGATGCTTGTGCTGCTGAGGTGATATGCTTGCAGGAAACGCATTTGACCAGCGAGACTAAATTATTAATTAAAAATAATAAATTTCAGATACAATATCATTCAGTGTACTCCTCCTACTCGAGGGGAGTGAGTATACTGATTAGGAAGGGGTTGACGTTTTCCTGCAGGGATGTCAGTATTGATAGATTGGGCTGTTTTATTTTTTTGCATTGTTTAATTGAGGGCAGATCTTTTGTCATAGCAAATTTATATATTCCCCCACCATTCAAAATGGAGATATTGCTCCTGCTGCTTGAGTTTTTGGAAGATAAAAGAGAGGTCCCAGTTATTATAGTAGGGGACTTCAACACTGTCCTTGATAGCAGATTAGATAGGTTCCCCCCAGGGCTTAGTGGAGGTGGAGGGCCGGGGGGAAGGTTGGCACAGTTTTTGGAGGAGGTTGGGTGGTGTGATATGTGGAGAGCGCGCAATCCTAATAGTCAGGAATATTCTTGCTTCTCAGCGACCCACCATACCCTATCCCGTATTGATATGGCCATTGGTAACCAGGAAGCCCAGCCCTTAATAAATAGTATTGAATATCGTCCAAGGGGGGTGTCCGATCACTCGCCACTGACAATGATAATAACCATGCAGGAGGATAGGGGTCGGAGATTGTGGACAGTTAACCCAGCATGGCTGGACTTACTGGGGAATAGAGAGGAAATTAGTTTAAAACTGAGAGAATTTGTTCAATTTAACACCGGTACTGCCTCGGAGGGTGTGATTTGGGACGCCTTAAAAGCATACCTCAGAGGGCTCTTGATTCAACAGATATCCAAAATAAAGAAACAAACAAGGGCGAGGGGAGAGATTATTAGGGAAGAGGTTCGGGAGTCAGAAAGAAAGTATGTTCTAGACCCAACGAATGAAAACCGGGAAGACTGGGTATTGAAACAACAAAAATACAAAAAGGAAGAAATTAGAAGAGCAGAGAATAGGAAGGTTTTTCAGAGGCAGGGGAGCTTTGAAGAGGGCGAAAGAGTGGGCCGGACGTTGGCCTTGCTGGCCAAAACTAATTCGTCCTCTTCAACAATCCCCATGATCAAAACAAAGGAGGGGGATATCTCTTCAGATCCTAGGGTAATTAACAAAACATTTGTAGAATTTTATAGGGATCTATATAAATCGCGTCATAGCCCTGAACAAGCAGAGATGGAGGAGTTTCTGGGAGGTACTGAGTTGCCGGTGCTCTCAGACGCAGATAGGAATAGTCTGGAAGCACCGATAACATTGGAAGAGGTCTGGCAGGCAATAAAGAACATGCCGAATCAAAAATCACCAGGCCCGGATGGATTGCCATCTGAGGTATATAAACAATATGGGGAGGTGCTGGCCCCGGAACTGTGGAAAACATTGAACTGGTCGGCTGCAGCTGGTAGCTTGCCGTTGTCAATGTCTGAAGCCATTATTGTACTGATTCAGAAAGAAGAGAATAGTCAGTTAGATACCTCGTCATACAGACCAATTTCATTGCTGGGCACAGACGCCAAGATCCTGGCAAAAATCCTGGCTGCCAGGTTGAATAGATGTATATCTACCTTGGTTCACCCGGACCAGTCAGGGTTTGTGCAGAACAGGTCTACTAGTAAAAATATAAGAAGGGCGTACTTGAACCTCCAGACCCCGGTAGAGAACCCAGGCTCCAGGGTGATGTTGTCCTTGGACATTGCCAAGGCATTTGACACCCTGGAATGGGAGTACTTATGGTGGACATTGGAAAAATTTGGGTTTGGCCCCCTATTTATTAAGTGGCTTAAGACCCTATATCGACACCCCAGTGCTAGACTGAAAATAAATAATACATATTCGGAAGGGATCTCTCTTGAGAGGGGGACTAGGCAGGGGTGTCCCCTGTCCCCCCTGCTATTTGCCCTGGCAATGGAGCCCTTCGCGGAAGTAATAAGAAAATCAGCAGGTCTACAGGGCTACAAAAGGAAAGAGGGCGAGGATAGAATAGCGTTATATGCTGACGATGTATTGTTATTCCTGGGGGACATGGGGCCATCGTTAGAAAATGCAATGCAGCTGGTGGAAGGGTTTGGGAGAGTATCAGGGTTAATAGTCAATTGGGGGAAATCTTCACTCCTCCCGATTGACTCGACCAACGGTTCTCTCCCGCAGGTGGTTTCGCGTCTCAGGGTGGTGGAGAAGGTTAAATACTTGGGTATAATGGTGACCAATAATCCAATGCAGTATACTAAAGACAATTTAGCTCCGCTGTTGGAAAAGTTCAGAAGGAAGAAAGACATTTGGTCTCGGCTTCCTTTATCTATGGCGGGGCGTATAAATCTGATTAAGATGATTTGGATGCCTCAACTGTTGTATATATTACACAATTCACCGATTTGGATAGGGAGGGATTGGTTTTTAAAAATAAATGCTAATTTCCGTGAGTTAATATGGAGAAAGGGCCAGGCCAGGATCAGTCTCCAGACCTTGCAGCGACCCAACAGGGAGGGGGGATTGGCGGTGCCCCACCCATACAGGTACTTTTTGGCGTCACAACTGCAACACCTGGGTGGGTGTGAACATGGGGGGGAAGTGGACTCCAGCGTTAAAATCATGCTGTCAGGGAGCCCGCACAAATCCTTGGCAGGGGCATTGGAAGCCGGAGCATTAGGATGCCCATCTCCAACAAACAAACTGGCCATAAAAGTTTGGCGGTTAGTAAAGACTGAAATGGGATATAAGGGGGCTACGGAGTTCACACCTATATGGCAGAATAGGCAGCTACAAGAAATGCAGGCGATAGGAGTAAATAGGATCTGGGAAAGGGCGGGAATAACTAGGCTAGCACAATTATATGTTGGCAATATATTAAAATCTTTTGTGGATCTAAGGAGGGAGTTTCCTATCCCCAAGGAATCATTTTACTATTATCTCCAGATTAGACACGCATTAGACAAGCAATTTAAGACCAATGCACTGGAATGGTGTAGCGCAGCACTTCTTAATAAGGTGGTAAGGGCACATAGCCCGAAGGGGCTAATATCAGTAAGTTATGACCAACTAATGAACAGGGCAACTGGCCTGACCCCACTCTTGCGCGCAAGGGAGGGGTGGGAGGCCGATGTGGGGGAGTTGAGTGAAGAACAGTGGGGGAGAATACTGGAGCTTGGTCCGCTGGTGTCCCTCTCTCCGTCGCAGCGGGCTTCGCACCTCTTGCTTGTGCACAGAGCCTACTACACTCCCAAGAGGCTGCATAGAATGGGTCGTAGACTAGACGACAAATGCCCCAGATGTCTAGATACGGGCGATCTTATACACATTATGTGGAGATGCCCGAAGCTAGTGAGGTACTGGACCGAGATCCTAAACATCATAGAGGTTAGGACCGGGATAGGGCTGGAGCCCGAGGCTAAAGTCTGTGTCCTGGGGCTAATCAAAGAGGATATGGGGGATGCCTACATAAGAATAGCAATTATACGATGCTTATACCAGGCCAGGAAACTGATCGCAAAAGCATGGCTGTCAACAATGCCCCCTACCCCTGAAGAATGGATTAGTACCATGAACGTACTAGTGAGAACAGAAAGGACTATATATATTAGAAGGGGAAGCTATGAGAAGTTTATTAGGATTTGGGGTAGGTGGTGTCAAGGAGAGAATAGGGAAATTTGAAACCGTATCGAGGAAAGGAAGTTATGCACGAGGAAATGGATAATAGGGAATAAGTAATGTGCACAATACTCTCAGTGGGGTAGGAAGTATTACCAAGCGTAGGATTCAACTATTTCTAAAAATTAGCAACTGGTGGGGAGGAGGGAGGGTGAACAGGGGTGGGGGGAGGGTTTAAGGGGAAAAAGGTAGGGTAAGATATATTTATAATTGATGGTGATTCTGGGAAATATTTATTGTAATATGTGTTTTTTTTGTTTGCCTTTTGTACTCTACACTGGTTATGACGTATATTGTATAAATTGAAAAACCAAATAAAAAAAGATATGAAAAAAAAAAAAAAAAAAAAAAAAAAAAAAAATAGTATATATACACTTACCACCTGTATATGTACAGTATATAATATTTTGCCTATTCTCCCTTAAAAAAATTATTGACGATTCATTCTTGAGAATATGCGTCTTTTTTCCTAATTCTATTTTTATTTCAGTTAAAATCTCAAAATGATTTTCATGAGTCTCCACCTTTGTGTCCCTCGGCCATAAATAGCCATAACACGCCATAAATTTGGAAACGACTAGAGATTTTAGTGGGAAATGGAACAGTCCCAACAAACTAGAAATCAGATCATGCAGCCACATAAAAAATAAAAATAAAAAAAAGGGACAGAAGGGTAATACTCACAGACATGTATTCATCTGCATCCAGATATAAAACACCAATTGCAATTTTTCCAGGGAACTCATCTTTCTTTACTTCTTTAATATGCCTGAAAAAAAAAAATATATGAAAACCCCAAGATAGTTTGTCGGCACATAAGCAAGGATCCTTATCTGCAGCATTTTGGCAGGGGACAGGCTTTTATACTCAGGTAGGGGCTGCTTTCTAAAAAAAAACAAAAAAAAAACGAATTGTATGACTTTGCACACACCTGGAATGTATTTACCTGAAAGCTCAGCCAGCATTTTAATAAAACCTTATATACTTCACCACAAATAAAACACACATTTATTAAAACGGACTTTCAATTAAAAGTGAAAACACTGCAAATCTGCCTCTCTCCCCTCCATCCCTAACACATTTAAATTTTTTATTTTTTTGGCAATGGGTATCTTTTTCTGGCAGGCACCTGCTCCCACTTTCACAATTCTTGCTGAGGCAAGAATTAAAGCTAGGTACACACTATTAGTTTTTTTTTTCCGTATAAACCCAATGGGTTGCATGAAAAAAAACCTGTCAGCTCCGGTCGGAGACACTGTACTAACCATGCAAAGTTAGTTCAGCGATCTCCCCCACTGAGGTGTTGTGTTCTGACAGGGGGACGGCCCCCCATTGGCTGAGAGGAAGTCGGTTGGCTGCTGGTTTTCCAGCATGCATGTCCGACAGAAGCCGGGCGAACGGCCTGCTTCTGTTGGACAGACTGACGTACACACAGCAGAACGTTGGTCGTTTTTTTTATTTTTGAACCGGCAGATGCCTCCCGACATTCTGCCTGTGTGTACAAGGCTTAAGTAAGCTTGGCCCAATAATATTGGGCAAAAATTTAGGCATCTTACTTTTGTACTTTTTTGGACACCTGTCCATCAAACCACGAGTTTGTTGGACATCTGACTTCAAAACCATGGCCTCTAATATAGAGTTGGCCTGCTTTGCAGCTATAACAACCTCCACTCCCGTGGGGAAGTTTTCTACAAGATTTTGGGGAGGGGTCTGTGGGAATTCAGTGTTCAAATTCCTTCAAGAGGTGTTCAGTAGGGTTGAAGTAAGGACTCTGTGCAGACCACACCAGTTCCTCCACATCAATCTCATCTAACCATGTATTTATGGAGCTGGCTTTACAATGGTACAGTCAGGGCTTTTTGTTCAGCTGGAACTTGGTGGAACTCAGTTCCACCACCTCTGGCTCAGGCCCTCTGCTCCATACTCACCACTATCACTTGTAAACACAGAAGTCCGGCTTCTGTGTTTACAAGTGTAAGCTTGTTTCCCAACGGCTCCCATAGATTTGATCTCCTGAGTGACTGCCACTGAGTGCAGGATGGGGGCAAGAGAGATGCAGGTGCAAATCCCAACACCCCAACTGAATGATCCCTCCCAAGTGAGAGAGGCAGAGCCACCTACAGTGTGCAGGGAGGTACTAGAGCCAGCTGGGTACTTCAGCTTAATACACCAATACAAGTAAGACATGTGGAAGATGGGGGTTGCATGCAGAGGTCAGAGTTGAAGAGGGGGGGAAAGTGAAGAGGATAGGAGATGCATAGGTAAACAGCTGTGGAAGAAGGCTGAGCTCTGCACTGTGTGTGTAGTGCACCCCTGAGCTTTGCACTCTGTGTGTAGTGCATCCCTGAACTTTGTACTCTGTATGCAGGGCACCCCTAAACTCTACACTATGTACATAGCCCACCCCCGACATCACCACCTGAACTTTGCACTCTGTGTAACACTCCCATTCCCCCCCCCTCGAAACTCTGCACTCTAAACATAATGTGCTCCAGGTATTTATTGCCCCTGTCCTGACAAAATACGCAACTCAACAGAATATAGAACCACTTCCGGTTTCATAAAACCCACAGTAATTCCAGATTTTCATGAATTTGCGTTTGGACACAACAGTGGCAACCGAATGCAGTCAGCTAAAGGAACATTTGGATGTTTTCACAGCACAGTGGATAACGGGGATGAAGTTGCCGTCGCCTCGGAGGCGGCCATTTTGTTGGTTAGTGTTGGAGCGGAGTAACAATCTCCGTTCATAATACCGTGCACCGGATTTTATTCGGTTGCCACTCTTTTGTCAAAACACGTATTTCTCATCATGTGAAAATACTTCATAGAAATCTACAATTAATCACGTTTTTAAATAAACTGGAAGTGACGAGGTTTGATATTCTGCCGAGTTGCCTATTTTGTCAGAACACCCCTTCCGCTGTTAGTGAAATCTGACCACACTCACTATTTTATGCGGTTTGGAGGGTTTGTGTGGGGTGGGGGAGGGTTTTTTTGAGGGGTCGTGGTTGAGTTCCTGCACCTATTTTCTGAGCAGGGGCGGACTGACCATTGAGCTACTCGGGCACTGCCCGAGGGCCCTGGGCCACTAGGGGGCCCCATCAGGGTTTCCAGCCTCAGTAAAACCAGGGACAGTATGTAAAAATCTGTGTTTTTTTTACATCTGTCTCTGAAATGTCCCTTACCTATATCCTTTTGGTCTAAAAATCCTGAGATTATAGCTGCCCCACCTCTCCAGTACCTTCTCAGCCAATAGAAACATGTCTATGTATACTGTGTGTACATGTATGTGTATACTGTGTGATTGTATACTGTGTGTGTAAACTGTGTGGCCCCATAATCTCTGATTGCCTGGGGGCCCCATGAGTTGTCAGTCCGCCCCTGTTTCTGAGAAAAGGTCCTTCAACAAATTGTTACTGCAAGGATGGAAGAATTTAATATTCTAAAATATATCTTTGTATGCTGTAGCATACCCTTCATTGGATACACCTGAACTCCATCATTTGGAAGGTGAGTCCACATACTTTTCTCTATATAATGTAGGTTTGATGGTTAGGTGTCCATACATATTTTCTGGCCATACAGTATGTTTTGCAGCATGTGAAAGAGAGCTAACTGTGAACACTTGGCAAAACTATACTTAAATATGCAACCAAAGTACTAAAATTACTATACAAACTATACGCCAACATATCTAGGTTAGAAGACTGATCTGAGAAAAGGACAAAGTAGTCCGTTGAATTTTTTACATTTTTTTTTAAGATCTCTGTTTGATTTTAGACTTGTTTATGTTTAACAATGTAAACATGGCAGATCAACGTTTTGACAGGGAAGAAGATGGAGAACAGGAACATCGATGTCTGTCTTCATTCAGTCAGAGCAACCCACCCCCACACAGTTAGCAAGCACCAGCTAGGAGCACACTTAACCCTTTGATCGCCCCTGATGTTAACCCCTTAACTGACAGTGTCATTAGTCACGGTTCCCCAAAAAAGTGTCAAAATTGTCAGTTAAGTGTCCGATTTGTCCACGACAATGTCGCAGTCCCGCTAAAAAATTGCTGATCGCCACCATTACTAGTAAGAAAAAAAGAATGCCATAAAAATATCCCATAGCTTGTGGACGCGATAACTTTTGCGCAAACCAATCAATATACACTTATTGAGAATTTGTTTACCAAAAATATGTAGCAGAATACATATTGGCCTAAATTGATGAAGAAATTCGATTTTTTTTACATTTTTTTATTGGATATGTTTTATAGCAGAAAGTAAAAAATATTGTTTTTTTTTTTTTAAATTGTCGCTCTTTTTTGTTTATAGCGAAAAAAAATAAAAACCGCAAGGGGGTGATCAAATACCACCAAAAGAAAGCTCTATTTGTGGGAAAAAAAGGACATCAATTTTATTTGGGTACATCGCCGCATGACCGCGCAATCGTCAGTTAAAGTAACGCAGTGCCGTATTGCAAAAAATGGCCTGGTCATTAAGGGGGTAAATGTGTCATTCCTGGGTTGAAGTGGCTAACTAAACCTCTATATAGTGGTATCTATATGGAGGAATCAGGACCTTCTTCCTCTTGCTGGTGACCCCTCTAGTGATATAAAGATCTATATAGAGGAACCAGGACCTCATTCCTCCTGCTTGATATCCCTCTAGTGATATAAAGATCTATAGAGAGGAACCAGGACCTCCTTCCTCCTGCTGGTGATCCCTCTAGTGATATAAAGATCTATATAGAGGAACCAGGACCTCCTTCCTCCTGCTGGTGATCCCTCTGGTGATATAAAGATCTATATAGAGGAACCAGGACCTCCTTCCTCCTGCTGGTGATCCCTCTAGTGATATAAAAATCTATATAGAGGAATCAGGACCTCCTTCCTCATGATGGTGAGCCCTCTACTGATATAAAAATCTATATAGAGGAATCAGGACCTCCTTCCTCATGATGGTGACCCCTCTAGTGATATAAAGATCTATAAAGAGGAATCAGGACCTCCTTCCTCCTACTGGTGACCCCTCTAGTGATATAAAGATCTATATAGAGGAATCAGGACCTCCTTCCTCATGCTGGTGAGCCCTCTAGCGATATAAAGATCTATATAGAGGAATCAGGACCTCCTTCCTCCTACTGGTGACCCCTCTAGTGATATAAAGATCTATATAGAGGATTGAGGACCTCCTTCCTCCTGTTGGTGATCCCTCTAGTGATATAAAGATCTATATAGAGGAACCAGGACCTCCTTCCTCATGCTGGTGAGCCCTCTAGCGATATAAAGATCTATATAGAGGAATCAGGACCTCCTTCCTCCTACTGGTGACCCCTCTAGTGATATAAAGATCTATATAGAGGATTTAGGACCTCCTTCCTCCTGTTGGTGATCCCCCTAGTGATATAAAGATCTATATAGAGGAACCAGGACCTCCTTCCTCATGCTGGTGAGCCCTCTAGCGATATAAAGATCTATATAGAGGAATTAGGACCTCCTTCCTCCTGCTGGAGATCCCTCTAGTGATATAAAGATCTATAAAGAGGAATCATGACCTCCTTCCTCCTACTGGTGACCCCTCTAGTGATATAAAGATCTATATAGAGGATTTAGGACCTCCTTCCTGCTGTTGGTGATCCCCCTAGTGATATAAAGATCTATAAAAAGGAATCAGGGCCTCCTTCCTTCTACTGGTGACCCCTCTAATGATATAAAGATCTATATAGAGGAATCGGGACCTTCTTCCTCCTGCTGGTGATCCCTCTAGTGGCAAAGATCTAAATAGGGAAATCGGGAACTTCTTCCTGCTGGTGATCCCTTTAGTGATAACTAAAGATCTACATAAAGGAACCAGGACGTTATTTCTCGCTCTAGTGATACACCAAAAAATTGATTTCCTTTCCTCACTGCCAGGCCACACTGTTTACTCAGTATGAAGCTTCACATTGCGGTTTCCACCACTTTGACCAATATTCCAACAATCCTACATAAAGTTCAATATTACAAACGCCTACAAAAGTATCAACCCAAATGCACATCTTTACATCATCAGCATAAAGGCATACATTACCCACAAGAAAACTGGAATGAATGTTAAGCTATAAATGTGGACACAATAGGGTTAAGTGAATTTCTTTAGAAAAAAAAAAAAAAGGAGATCTTACCAGCTTAATGTGGAGAGCCACTTCTCCTTTGTGTCTGAGGAACTATAAGAGAAAAAACAATGCAGACAGAAATGAAGTGACTACCACATATCCCAGTTCCTTCCTCCTACCCCCAACCTAAGCACACGGCCCTTCCTGCTTCTATTTTAACACTAAAAACAATGTCCAGCCTAGATTTCCTTCTCCTGATGTCAAGATTTTGTAACCTGCCAAGTCTTCATTTTGTTTACATCTTCATTGACCCGAACACTTTGTTGCCATCGCTTAGGTCCCACGCCACACATATAGCGGCAGTGCCTACTCTCATTGCTTATTATACATATTTGTAATTCAGGCGCAATAAGGTATGCCGGTATGTGTTTGCAAACCTTTTAGTACAAATGGAGACACCACGGCACATATTACTAAAGTAGTGAATGTGACCTTCATCAAACATTCAATGGTGGTGAATAAATAACTGTTATGTAAAACACATGAGGTAGATTCACCTACTGAATGGTGAAAAACAGATTCATTGCTTTATTGATTTGCCCCGTATGTCTGAAGGTTTGTGGATACCTGACCATCACACCTATATGAAATTGTCGGGCATCCTATTTTAAAACCACGGCCATTAAAATGGAGTTTCCTTAGAGGGTAAGTATGCAGATTAGTGCTCAGTGTTTTTGTGGAGGGATTTTTGCTCATACATCTTGATGGGGAAGGGGGGCACAGTTTGGTATGTTCGCCCTGGGCTCTAGGTGACCTTGTCCCAACACTGATCTGAGCCACACGTGCGCAGCTCAGTGTACAGTACCGGCACCTGCTGGCTGACAGAGGAATTACCTCCTGTGTGCATGCGCAAGTGGTATGCCACAACGGGGGCAGCCAGGAAGAATATTGGAAGATTTCAGAGGCAGCATTGGAACAAGGAGGGTCATCACAGCTGTTGTGGTGCTGAAGTGAGCCACCTTGATAGGTAAGTCTGCCTTAATTTGCAAATATGCTGGGCATACTTTATTACAGATTATTGAAAAAACCCAAGTTTGGGGGCTTTAGAAGAGTTAAATCCTGCTTTAAAAATTAGATCAGAAACGTGTGGGTACAGTTGTCCTAAATACAAACCATATTTCTTAAGAATGAGTAGCTAGAACCCTCTGTGGCAGTGTGAGAGACATATGAACTGAATTACCTAAATGTAACAACGTAGTTTGTTGTGGGCCACCCAATAACAAAGGAATCATCAGCGGAATGCCTCCTTTCTGAAACATCCCAAAGGTTGGCAGAAATCCACACTTCGCTCAAACGAACTTGTTTTTTAAGCTTCATGCTGGAAGAAGACCTTACAGGAAGAAAACACATTATGTTACTGGAGAGATTGGAATATGTTACAAAATTGTATGGTGAAAATAAGAGTAATTTTCTTAAGAAAAGAGAATATACAGTTGTGTTCATAGGTTTATATACCCCTGGCAGAATTTCTAGGATATTTTTTAAGAAAGCATACAGTAAGTGATCAGAACAAGCACATTTTAGGGATCCACCTCCATGCTTCACAGTAGGGATGGTGTGCTTTTCTTCATCGCCCTTCTTGACTTCTTTTCAAGCATACAGTGGAATTCATAAAGAGTGTCGTAGACACTCATAAGAACACTGTCTTCTATGCGTGCAACAAATGTCACTACATGTGAAAGACTCATGTATATGACAGAAACTCGCACATTTATTTTGTCACATGGAGCCATAGTGGGGGCAGCACTGAGGCCGAAGTGCCCATACTTTGTCTGAAGTGCAGCTCAGTAATGTTGATCCTGATAAAGTCACAGGCTCAGCATTATATAAAATACAGAAAAGTGCAGCACCGGTCAAATGTCCTAAAATCAATAAAAATCTGCCAACGAATAATGGTAAATTGATAGAGATGATATCTCGTCACCAGCAGAGGTGGAAAGGGATGAAATGCACTCGTCACCTCTGTGCATAAATGGGGCAATCCTGCTTACCAGAAAATGTTGACTCTTAAATTATAAAGAGTCAACCTCGCATGTATGGAAAGGCTAAATCGTCCATCAGGCTCCTACTGCAAAGACTTCTCCAAGTCATGCGAAAACCCAGACTGCCCAATCCTGGAGCAAGCAGCTCAGAACAACAGCGGTGGAAAGGTGCCCAAACCAATCTTTCCCTTAAAAGGATTGAAGAGTATCACAATTAGTATTACACTATTACGATACTCTTCAATCCTTTTGAAGGAAAGATTGGTTTGGGCACCTTTCCACTGCTGTTGTTCCGAGTTCCTTGCTCCAGGATTGGGCAGTCTGGGTTTTCGCTTGACTTGGAGAAGTCTTTGCAGTAGAAGCCTGATGGATGATTCAGCCTTTCCATACATGCGAGGTTGACTCTTTATAATTTAGGAGTCAACGTTTTCTGGTAAGGAGGATTGCCCCTTTATGCACGGAGGTGTCTGGTGGACAAGTGCATTGGATGGAGCTCTGCAGTGACTGCATGGCAGGTTTCAGGTCCTCCAATCTGCCGAATAAAATTGGGCTGTTGGGTGGTATGGTAACTGAAGAATTGATTAAGACTGGTTCCTCATTAGGTCCACCTCCTCTTAGATCAACAGTAGATGATGCCTGATGAGTGATACTGAGAGACTAGTTCCCCATCAGGTCCACTTCCTTTTAGATCAACAGTAGATGGAGCCTGATGGTGATGCTGAGATACTAGTTTCCCAATAGGTCCACCTCCACTTAGATCAACAGTAGATGGAGCCTGATGGGCGATGCAGAGACTAGTTGCACATCAGGTCCACCATCCCTTAGATCAACTGTAGATGGAGCCTGATGAGTGATGCTGAGAGACTTGTTCCCCATCAGGGCACCTTCTTTTTGATCAACAGTAGATGGAGCCTGATGGGTAATGCTGAGAAACTAGTTCCCCATCAGGTCCACCTTTCTTGAGATTAAGAATGGACAGCAGGGAGCAGATTCAATAGCTGCTAGCACGCCTTCTAGCGGATTTGGAATCCACCCACTGTTGTCCACTGTCAAACACAGTGAAGGAAGGCAGTCCTGATGGGGAACAAGCCTGTCAACATCACTTATCAGGTTCCACCCACTGTCAATCTAATGGTGGGGGGGGGAGAACGATGACATATGATGCAGTTTGTTCAGCCCTGCTTCATGAGGGTGGTCCAGTAGCGATATATACAGCCAAATTAACATTGGTCTTATCTACCTTGTTACCGCGTTAGCATAGAAGATTGACCATATAATTTCAAAAGTAATGTCTCATATTTTTAAATTGGCAGCCTTCATTACATGACATCCTTCTTCAACCCTTCCTGTTATGGGGTGACCACGTTCTGTCCCTGTGTTTCAGTTGAGCACCTGAGTTGTTACTCTGTAACACAGACTTGTGAAGGAAACTACAAATGAGAGTAACCAAGTGAAGGTACTTATTCAGGCACTTCCTGTTGTAGGGTGACAATATTCTGTTTTTGTCTCCTAATTGTGCTCCTGTGTGGTCACCTTATCACACGGGTATCTTCTGGAGACTACAAGTGAGTGTTTTAACACACATGACACACACATAATCCACTATGGTCATCATCAGGAAACCGCCCTGAGAAATGCCATGCAGCCAATCCTTGGAGTATATGTAGACAGCAATGGAGTGCAAAGGGACTGCAGGTGATCCATAAGATATGAAATAAAAGTAAAACCAGTATTTTATAATTAAAGAAAATGGCGGCCGTTTATGATATGCAGTGCTTTAGCAAATACAATGCCAATAAGTTAGGGTTTGCATCTACTTTATCTTTGGCTGGACTTGTTAATGGAAGGTGACTTCTTAAATAAATGGGTAAAAGAAAAAGCTGTCCGGGATGGAAAGAGGTACTTACTTTGACTTGGCGATAATGAGGGAGTCACTGAAGAGGAACATGTACCTCTCTTGTGTGTGCCACCCGCTCGACAGCTGGGCTCTTTCTTTCAGTATGAACATGTTGTTAGGGCTACAGAAAGATCCCAGGAGAAGACCACTTCCACAGTGAGAAGGAATAAGTGTGATTGGCCTATGGAAAAAAAAAAAGAAGAAAAAGTTTAATACTTAAAATTTGTAATACTTAATATTTCTTATCCAACATTTATTCCTGCCAACGAATAATGGTAAATTGATAGAGTTGATATCCCGTCACCAAAAGAGGTGGAAAGGAATAGAATGCACTTGTCACCTCTGTGCATAAAGGGGCAATCCTGCTTACCAGAAAACGTTGACTCCTAAATTATAAAGGTAAGTATTACACGTTTTATAATGCTTGAGGGTGATTGTAGCCATATTAGTGCACTTGCAACAAAAACAATTAAGTACTATCCATGATACTTTGTTCTATTTGCACTAACATTACCATTTTCAGGACAAGCTTTCAGGGTTCACCCCCTTCCTCAAAAAAAGGGGGTACACCCCACCCCACCAAAGCTTGTCCTAAAAATAAAAAAAAAAAATATTATGGATAGTACTTAATTGTTTTTGTTTACATCTTAGAATAAAATAATATGTAATTATACTTTTTAAAATGTAATCTAAAAAAATGTATATTTCTGTTATAGCTTTTTTTCTTTTAGTCTTTCTTTAATGCATTCAGAGTTTCTTAATTACCTAATTTTGGAAGCATCTGTGCACAACACTATATATATATATATATATATATATATATATATATATATATATTGTGTTGTGCACAGATGCTTCCAAAATTAGGTATATATATATTTAAAGTATAAATAAGGGCAAAACTTTTTTTTTTTTGGATAGAGTGGGGAGGGATTAGAACACCTGTCAGGTTTTTATTACTGTCTGTGCCCCTGTTAGGGAGATTCACCTTCTCTTGTCCTGTTTATCATTAAAAGTGAAAGTTAAAGAAAAATCACAAATTTTGGGTTGTCCCGAGAGAAGTAATAGAGGGGACATTTTCCAACGGGGACACTAGTTCTGGAGACCTGGGGGTCCCCAAGGAATTCCTTTAATTTGCAGGGATTACCTCTCACTTCCTGTTTAGCTATGAGACAGGAAGTGACTGAAAGTCTCTGCAATGGGACACAGATGACAAAACAAATCTCATAGGGGTTATAACCCTCCCTTGCTCTATCAAGAATGAAAAAAATAAAATAAAGTTTAACCTATAGTTCTACTTTAACTACTTTAAGTGGAGTTCCACCCAAAAAACAAAAATACCTGTAAAAATTCTAAAAAAAAAAACAAAAAAACATTTGGATATTTTTTTTTTTTTTTCACTTACTTAAAAAATCAATTTCTGTTAGAGAAATGGGACAGGTGGCGAATTATATAAAGATGATAGGGTGCGTAAAGTTCCATTTTAACAGGATAGCAGTAGAAAACCAACTGAGGTTCTAAACTCATCCCACTTTCTAAAACCAAAAAATGTTTTGGCTGGACACAAAATAAACCCCCATCATGTCCTGATCTATATATGGACAAATGTGTAATTTTAGGTTTTCCTTGGATTTTCCCATGTGATCAATGGTCCCTCCACCAAATGTATTCAAGGACCAGACGAACTTAGAGTCTTGCGATCTCTCAAGAACGTCTCGTTGCAACCTCCTAAAAAATTTCCACTGCCAAAATAAACGTCCCCAAAACAGGACAGCACTGAAATTTGGAAAATGAGATCAGAACAAAAAGGTTAAAGGTGTCGATATCAAAGAATTCTAAAAAGGTAAGCTCAGGAAAGAGACATTGAACTGGTACAAGAACACAACAAGAACAGACAGTCTTGGCTTATTAAGGCTGGGCGCATTGCGGAAATGGGAATTGGCATAATGGGGTTCTGTTCTAAAATCAGAGTTGGCAATAACACAAATTGTAAATTCTAAGTAAATGCAGAATTCCAAGCAGGAAAACCAACAGGATGCCTGAAGCATTTTATTCTCCAGAGTATGACTATAAAACAACAGGAAAATAACAGGCTTCCGTGAAACAGTTATAAATGTAATCTCATCTTCAATTCTGCCTATCTGACCTTGCGCTGTCCTTGGTCACGCCTTGCTTTCCAAGTTATGAAAGGACATGCCTCAGCCTTATTGGAGCTTGTGACAGATGCTCGAAATAGCATTTCTTCACTTTGCATGGAATGATATAACTTCACGGAAAATTGTAGATAAAAACAAGCATCAGTATTTGTAAAAGATAACAGAAAGGAAAGAGCAAAATGAAGAGTCCTCACCCTAAAATATTCTATCAGTACCAAATTCCAAGAAACCAATTATAAAATATTAACCTGATGGTACAGAACATCGACAATCATCCATAAATATAACCCAAACGGTTCTAACAAATGCTGGTGGGGCAACCCGGAGAAAGGCTCGCTACTCCATGTATTTTGGTCTTCTCCAAAACTTCTCCAAAGTCAGAGAAATGTACGGACTATCATATCCCAGGTGACCCTGCTTTGTTCCTCCTACATCACCACTAATACATAACAGAAATCTTTCATTTGCCACCTTTTAAATGCCTCTAAATCATGCATTCCTATGATGGCGGATCCCTCCCTTCCCAGGTGGACATGCAAATTATTTTGGTGTTCTCCAAAGTCAGATAAATTTCTCCAAAATTTACGGACTAGCATAACCCTGCCTTCTTCCTCCTATATCACCACCACATTCCCACCAAAACATACCAGAAATCCTGCATTCCTACGAATCCCTCTCTTCCTCTGATATCATTATGGACATGCAGAGTCTTTTGGTTTTCTCCAAAACTTCTCCAAAGTCAAAGAGATATATTAATAATTTATGGACTATCATATCCCACATGACCCTACCACCTTCTTCTTACATGATTACCTAATTTCCACCAAAACATATAAGAAATCTATCTTTTGCCAACTATTAAATTCCACCAAATCCTGCATTCCTATGATGGCAGGATCCCTCGCTTCTCCCGGTATCATTGTGGACATGCAGAGTATTTTGGTCTTCTCCAAAGTGAAAGAGCTTTCTAAAACATTTATGGACCAGCATATCCCAGATGACCCTGCCTTCCTCTTCCTACATCACCACCACATTCCCACCAAAGCAGAAATCTATCCTTTGCCACCTTTTAAATGCCACCAAATCCTGCATTGCTAGGAGGATTGCCTCCCCTTTCCCCCATCATTGTGGACAGGCAGAGTAGAAGACATTAGGCAAATGAAAGATGTTATATTGACCCCCCAAAACAGACAGGAGACATACCACAACATGTGGTTCTATTGAAATGACTTTATTATTCTTTGCAAAATGCAAAACCCTCCAACCAGGAGAAACCCAATCCTAGATGCATTAAGCCCATGCCTGGTAAACAGGTGCTTCGCCCCGTCCCTGTAAACACCCACTCCCCTTTCCTTATCCTCACCTCCCCAATGCTGAGGATTCAAAAGAGCTGGGAGAGGAAATTTACCCTAAAGGGTCACATAGTCATTACCCCCTTGCTGGAAGTGAAGATTTTCCTAATTATAGTAAGTTTGGTGTGGAGAAGCTTGAGTGGCCTGCTGGAGATATGACTGCTACTAGCCAGAAGGGGCTAAATATGTACATGTGTGAAACCCTTCCTGTTTTAATGGGGGGAAAAAAACAGGAATACAGAGACCAGAAATGTTATCATAGCTATGTAGTTCCACTAGGAAGTACATTATATAACACAAGGACACTATTACCTAGAGGCAGGGCATCTAATCACAGTAAAATATATGAGAATGGTTGCTGCACCTACTATGTCTGGATGAACAGTGTGCTAAAACCCCACGCACAGAGCCCTTACCTCAACTCCATTGAACACCTGTGGGATGAATTGGTGCACTGGTGCCAGCCAGGTCTTCTCATCCAACAATAGTACCTGACCTCAACCCTACTGAACACCTTTGGGATAATATGGAATGACAATGTTGAACCAGGTCCTTTTAGCTAACATCAGTACCTGACGTCAACCCTACTTAACACCTCAGGCAATCAGGTCTTCTCATCCAACATCAGTACCTGATCTCAACCCTCTTGAACACCTTTGGGATCAGGTCTTCTCATCCAACATTAGTACCTGACCTCAACCCTACTGAACACCTTCAGGATGATGTGGAATGACAATGTTGAACCAGGGCCTCTTCTCCAACATCAGTACCTGACCTCAACCCTACTGAACACCTCTGGGAATCGGGTCTTCTCATCCAACATCAGTACCTGACCTCAACCCTACTGAACACCATGGGATGAACTGGAACACTGATTGTGAGCCATGTCTTTTCATCCAACATCAATACCTGACCTTACTTGTAGCGGTTGGTTACAACATCCACACATATCACCCTGCTTCCAGACATCCATTAGACACACTCCTTTAGTCAATGAACAGTCTCTTGCTTGTTTTTGTTATTTTATTAGGGGATTGAACTTGGTTAGGGAAAAGGGACATGGGATGCCCATAGGATGAATTAGTACTTTGAAGAATATAGTAACACACTTCTCAAAAGGACAAGATGGCTGACCCTAAACTTGACAGTCTTTTACCTCAGAACACTTCTTCCTCCAGTACACTACTTTTCTGTCACAGTCTTAGTAATCCGGTCACACCATCAGAACATGACTAGGCCTCACTCTGAATAAGTCCCAGTAAATTTACTTGATGACCCTTTGTAGGCCGGGGCCTACAGCACCCCTTTATGGCAGCAACCGTTTACCTGAGAAGATTAAATGGAGATGGACTACTGATCCCAGCAAGTCCGACTTGCAAATCCTGCCCGCCCTCATGGCTGCATCGATTTGACACAAACTCCACAGACTCTTCCTCTGGCTCTACATCCAACTTCCCTGGCATGTCTCTTCCAGATCTCTCCCCTCACCGACACCTGCCCTGGATCCTTCCTGAAGGACTTACTCTGGACGTGCGGACCAACTGTCTCCTCCATCTCCTGTTCCAGGGCACCTCTCCATGGCCATGTAAGGAGAGGCTCCCTCTCACCTCCTGAGCTCCTCCTCCTGAGGTACACCCACCCTCAGATGGGGGTTCCCTCAGACATGACAGTCTAATACTCCATCCTCCAGTTCACCCAGCCGACCACTCCTCCCCCAGCAGGCTGACCATGGGTATATGTAGGAGCCCTGCCAATCCTACATGGGGATTGGTCAGAGCTCCTCACATGTACCCCATGTCACTCTAGCTCTCAGCCCTGCCCCTTTTCCAGAACATTCCCCCTGGAAACAGAGGAGGTGCCCAAGAACTAAAGTACATGTCAGGCACCTACTGCTACACTAAACCACTCCCCTGTCCCCAGGTGCTTAAATTTAACTGCACTGGCAGCTTACACAAAACCCTTACACTTAGCACCTACCTAAGGTAGAGGTTGATACATACAAATGGGCACAAATTCCCATAGATAACCCACACCTCCCAACTTTTTGAGATGGGAATGAGGGACACCTATCAGCAAAAACAAGCAGGCATAGGACACACCCATTGCCACGCCCCCTTAAAAGAGAATTGTACAGAAAAACAAGATTGGTTAAACCCACAAGTGCTTTTTTTTTACCACTACTATTCCTTTATATTGGCTTTTGGAATTTACAAATGAAGCAATTTAAAAATCAGATAAAGGTTTAGCACTGCGAAATACTTTTTGATGGATAAAAAGTGCATTTTATATACAACGTTATAGATCAGACCAAAATGAGGGACTAATGAGGAGGAATGAGGGACAGAGGGACATTGTTCCAAATCAGGGACAGTCCCTCCAAATCAGGGACAGTTGGGAGCTATGGATAACCCCCCCCCCCCAAAAAAAATAAAAAAATAAAAAGCTTTCCCAGAGTGGGGGCTGTATAGCCACAAAGAGGAACAGCTCCAAATCACTGCCCGTGGTTTTGAAATGTGATATCCAAAGTTCATATAGGTGTGTTGATCAGGTGTCTACAAACGTTTGTTCATATAGTGTATCACTTTGTGCTGCTCTGATGTTAGAGATGACGACGGCATCAAAAGACAATGTCAATACACATTGTCTACTGATGTCACCATGAGGAAATCCGTCTTGAAAATTGCCATGCAGCTGTTACAAGAGGATATGTAGCCAGGAAGTGGCTGCAAAGTGGCTGCAGAACTGGCATGCAACTATGGATAAAAAAACAAAAAATTGGAACAACCAACCATCTTGAATAATATTTTTTTTTAAATGGCAGTTGGTTCACAACCAACTGCCATTTTTACTGATACACAGTGCTTTAGCACATTTATTCAGATGGGATTTACATGTATTTTAATGAGTGCTACATTGTCTGGTTGGAACTTTGTTTTTAGTTCCTACTTTTGTTTTGTATTGAATTTTCTTGCAAAATTATGAATAAATAAAAAATGACAACTTCAAAATAATATGACAAAAAAATTACATATATTTCTTTTTAAATGGCAGTTTGGTTCTGATTCAGCAAACTCATTCAGTTGGTTTTTACATGTATTTTAATGAGTGCTATATTGGCACTTTGTTTTTATTTTCTACTTTTTTTTTATTGAATTTTCTTGCAAAATGATGAAAAAATTAAAAAAATTACAACTTCATAAAAATATGACAAAAAAAATGACATGTACTGTAAATAACATTTTTGAAAAATGGCCCTTCTTATACCCAATGCTTTAGCACATTCATTCAGATGGGATTTACGTTTTACGAGTGTTAGGTTGGCACTTAGTTTTTATTTCCTACTGTTTTATTATTGAATTTTCTTGCAAAATGATGACAAATATGACAAAAAAATGACGTGTAAATAACATTTTTTGAAAAATGGCGGCTCTGATACACAGTGCGTTTAGCACACTCATTCAGTTGGCTCCTACATGTATTTTAATGAGTGCTATTTTAGCACTTTTTTATTTCTTATTTTTTCAGAATTTTATTGCAAAATAATGAAAAAAAAACAAAAAACTTTTTAATTAAGCAGTCACCTAATTAAAAATTCACAAGCCACTGAAACCCAAATAGAATATTTATATTATGAATTCTAAATCCTAGGATACCCCACACGTGCGATGTTCTTGCGGTTTCCATGTCTCGTAGGGGCCCGAAGCTAACGCTGCATATTTTTGGGCTGCAATTTTACAGTGGAAATATTTTCTAACAATGCATTGTCTTTGAAATCAAGTTAATAAGCAAAAAGGAAACTACTGGAGGAAAACAATACCACTGGGGATTAAATGAGTGCTATATTGTAACACTGGCTTTTTCCTTTTCTGTACTGTTTTAATCTTTTGGATGTTTATAAAAGCTTAACAAAATAAACAGAACAAAATAACACAAAGATTCTAACATAAATAACCCACTACAAGATGAAAAAATAATCAGATCAACCTTACTATATATTCTATAAGCAGGGCTTTTTTGGGGAATGTGGGGCAATGCAGTTCCGGCACCTCCAGCACGGAATTAGGTAATGATAAGGGGTGCTGGGGTGTGCTTGAGAGTTAAGTAATGCTGGCTTCTGGGGGATCAATTGTTGCTGGGGGACTCTATTGTAGAGGGTGGAGTCTATTTTTCCTGGGGGGGGGGATATGTACCTGGGGAGTCAACTGTTGCTGGGGGGGTCTACTGTTGAAGGAGGAGTCTATTGCTGGTGGTGGTCTATTGTTCCTGGAGTGGACCTGTTTTTGCTAGGGGGTATTTTGTTGCAGGGGGCCCTATTGTTGTTGGAGGGGATCTGTTGTTGCTGGGGGGATAAGTTGTTGCTTTGGGGAGGGGCTATTGTTGCTGGCTGCAGAGGATCTATTGATGCTGGTAGGGATCTATTGTTCCTGGAGTGTTGCAGGGGGATCTATTGTTGTTGGAGGGGATCTGTTGTTGCTGGGGGGATCTATTGTTGCTGACTGGGAATTATTGTTGCTGGTGGGGTCTATTTTTCCTGGAGTGGATCTGTTGCTGCTAGTGGGTGTTCTGTCGCAAGGAAATCTATTGTTGCTGGGGAGATCTGTGGTTGCTGTGTGTGGGGGGGGGGGGGTGTATTGTTGCTGAGGGATCTATTGTTGCTTGTTGGGGGGGGGGGGCTATTGCTGCTGGCTGCAGTGAGTCTATTTTACTGCTTTTCTTTTTTTCATTAAGAAATGCCATACTTAGCACCACATATTGATACGTTGTCTAAAAGTGGCGGTAACTGAGAGGTGGGTGGAACCAAGGGACGGTGCTTGGAGGTGGGTAGGGGGTGCACACAAGGGGTGAATTGGAAGAGGGGAGTACCTGCACATATTCTCTGAGACAAAAAGCTCTCTCAAATTAGTAAAATTTAATTATTCATTGCTATCTATCAGTTAAGCAACCTATCTAAGCAACTATATTTTAACAGTCTGAGACAGTCTACAACTGCTTGAATTTTGGCCATGTAGAGATCTGGTAATCAACACAAAGCCCATTGGCCCTGTGCGAGTAACCTGCAAATTATTGGGCACCAGTTAGGCAGCAGAGCGTGTGTCGGGGTTCTGGACACTGAAACACTCTCTGTGTTCCAGCACTCAGCACTGAGGTGGCGTTATCCTACCACCATGACCACCAATGGTCACCACCATGACCACTGAGGTGGAGTTATCCTACCACCATGACCACCAATGGCCACCACCATGACCACTGAGGTTGAGTTATCCTACCACTATGACCACCAATGGTCACCACCATGACCACTGAGGTGGAGTTATCCTACCACCATGACCACCAATGGCCACCACCATGACCACTGAGGTGGAGTTATCCTACCACCATGACCACCAATGGTCACCACCATGACCACTAATGCCGTGATCACTAATGCAGGAGGTGAAGCGTTAATGCAACACTGCCATGACCACCAATGCAGGATACAATATCCCACCTATGGCCAGGGACCCATGTGTTGCTGGATAGAGGGGTGGGTTACCAGCAAATGCCCATTCCCTGATCTCCCCTGCCTAGTAAGAATCCAAAAACAGTGAGAATTTCTTCACGTTGTTTTCTACTGTCACTTTGACTGATTATATGTCAGTATTACATTGTATA
This sequence comes from Aquarana catesbeiana, assembly GCF_042186555.1. Lineage (NCBI taxonomy): Eukaryota > Metazoa > Chordata > Amphibia > Anura > Ranidae > Aquarana > Aquarana catesbeiana. The sequence goes on along the minus strand of NC_133332.1, from coordinate 306,358,767 downwards.
TCCCTGTATGTTGAGGTTGTTCAGGTGCTTATCTAATAGTTTCTTGAAACTATCGATGCTCCCCGCTGAGACCACTGCCTGTGGAAGGGAATTCCACATCCTTGCTGCTCTTACAGTAAAGAACCCTCTACTCAGTTTAAGGTTAAAACTCTTTTCTTCAAATTTTAAAGAGTCACGTGTCTTGTTAAACTCCCTTTCCGGTTAAACTCCCTTCTGAAATCAGTAGAGTGCAGGAGAGGAACATCTGGGGTTTAATAGTCTCCTTATGTCTCAAAAAAGAGAAAAGAGAATCACAGTAAAACTTGTTATCACATAGGGAGCAATTGGTACCCTATGTGAAAAATACATTTTGGTGAAAAAAATGTTAAACATTAAAAAGGTACAACCAAGCACTTAAACCCCACCCACAAAAAATTATGAGCCCACCCCGCCTCCATGTACATGCACATACATACACTGTATTACCAAAAGTATTGTGACGCCTGCCTTTACATGCACGTGAACTTTAATGGCATCCCAGTCTTAGTCCGTAGGGTTCAATATTGAGTTGGCCCACCCTTTGCAGCTATAACAGCTTCAACTCTTCTGGGAAGGCTGTCCACAAGGTTTAGGAGTGTGTCTATGGGAATGTTTGACCATTCTTCCAGAAGCCCATTTGTGAGGTCAAGCGCTGATGTTGGACAAGAAGGCCTGGCTCATAGTCTCTGCTCTAATTCATTGAGGTTGAGGTCAGTCAAGTTCCTCCACCCCAAACTCGCTCATCCATGTCTTTATGGACCTTACATAGTTACATTTGCATAGTAAGGTTGAATTAAGACACCAGTCCATCCAATTCAACCTGGAGGGAGTGTCTACAATTGTCCCTATCCCTGTACATTGTGTCTCATTAAGATGCTCATCTATTATATCATTATTTATTTAAGGTACCCATATAGCGCCATCAGTTTACACAGCGCTCCACACATACACACATCAGTCCCTACCCTCAAGGAGCCCACAATCCAAGGTCCCTAACTCACATTCATATACTAGGGGCCAATTTTGGACAGAAGCCAATTAACCTACCAGCATGTCTTTGGAGTGCACCTTGCTTTGTGCACTGGTCCAAATCATTTGGTGGATGGGGGATTATGATGTGGGGTTGTTTTTGGTCATGTTTACTGGTTTTAAGCAATCTTCAGGCCTAAAATGATTTTTTAACATGTGTACAAAGATCGCAAAAAAAACAGCTCTGGTAGTGAAAGGATTAAGCACCAATGACAATTATAAAGAAAACATTACACGGATTAGACAAGATATGCAAATGTTTGAAAGTCACTGAAAACTTGGGAAGTGTTCTCAGGATGGATGAGCGATCGTTCTACTGAAACGTGATATGAAAATCTCGTTCCTTATGACCGGCTGGCTAAAGAAACTCTTAGTGAGAAATAAACACGCAGAGGAATCATTTATACAAAAACGCAGACAGATAAACAGAATGAAGAAGCGTTTGGCCGCTCTTGTCTCTCGTCTGTTATTGTTTAGGAAGGAAAATTATTTTTCTTTGGGCCGAGAGATCAGCGAGATTCCCTTCAAGCCTGTTGAGTCAACTTATACATGCAACAGTGTCACATGGAGGGGATATGAAGGTGTATCGATTAAAGCCGGTATTTACTGCCACATAAAATGTGCGCTTAAAGGGACACTAAATTATATTTTAATATATTCTATCATCGAAGTCCCTAAGGTTGTCAGTGGGAGGGCCACGTTATAAATTTTACAAATACTCACAGTCAGTTTTAAAAATTAATAAAATGTTTTTCGTAAACGGTATAATATTCTTCAGAACAAAGGAGAAAAACTTTGCAAAACTTCAGTGTCCCCATCAGATTCCCCCTTACATTAAGGTCCTCATCAAAGTCCCCTTTACAGCCAGGTTCCCATTAGGATACCCGTTATTATAGGGTCCACATCAGAGTCCTCTTAACATCAGGGCCCCCATCAGAGTCCCCTTTACATTGAGGTCCCTATTAGGATCTCCCTTATATTAGGGTCACCATCAGAGTTCCACCTTACATCAGGGTCCCCATCAGAGTCCCCCCCCCTTTACACCAGTGTTTTTGTCAGCGTTCCCCTTACTTCGGGGTCCCATCAAAGTCCCCTTTACATCGGGATTCCCATCAGAGTCCCCCCCTTTACACAAGTGTTTTCATCAGGGTCCCTAACAGGGAACCCCTTAAATCAGAGTCTCCCTGAAATCAGTATCCCCCTTAGAGTCCCCATTATATCAGGGTCCCCATCGGAGTTCCCTTTACATCAGGATCCCCATTAGGATCCCCCCTGATATTTAGGTCCCCATCAAAGTCCCCCTTTACATCAGTGTCCCCATCAGAGTCCCCCCCTTACACCAGTGTTTTCATCAGGGTCCCCAACAGAAAACCCCTTACATCAGGGTCACCATCAGAGTCTCCGCTTACATCAGGATCCCCCTCAGAGTCCCTGTTACATCAGGGTCCCCCATCAGAGTCCCCCCATTACACCAGTGTTTTCATCAGAGTCCCCAACAGGGAACCCCTTACATCAGGGTCACCATCAGAGTCTCCCTTACATCAGGGTCCCCATCAGATTTCCATTTACATCAGGGTCCCCATTAGAATACCCCCTAATATTCAGGTCCCCATCAGAGTCCCACCTTACATCAGGGTCCCCGTCATAGTCTCACTTTACATCAGTGTCCCCATAAAAATCCCCCCCTTACTCCAGTGTTTTCATCAGGGTCACCTTTATATCAGGGTGCCCAACAGAGTCCCCCCTTACATCAGGATCCCCATCAAACTCCACCCCCTTACATGGGGGTGTGCTAGAGACTGTGGGGGACGTGGAGATCAACTGATCCATATCCTCAATCTATTCACTGAGGATCTGAGTATGAGGATCTGCCACTGACTGTAGTTAAGGGCCAGATAAAAACTTGTAGCAGACCAGATGTGGCCTACGGGCCGTAGTTTGGAGTCCCCTGTTCTATATTTTGTTATTATATAATATTAATAACTAAAGATGGAGCCATCACAGGCTGTAGAAGACTTCAAGAAGGCTTTCTGCTTACATTCTTTGAACTGAAATGGATCCCTGGCTAGTAGGTAGGTTTAGCACACTACTACTATACCCATATGGGACAGGATTGTTTTTTTCTTCATTAAGATGAACTTACACTTTAAATTTAAAGTCTAGGCACTGCCATACGCCATAGGATAACCAATAACTTCACAATCAATTGCTGCACAGCGCCCACAGAACCCCTCTACTTGGATGCACTGCAGTACATTGGGGAACACAGAATTGCTCTATTGCTATTTGTACAGGGGTCCCCAACCACCGGGGCTGCAGTCTCTCTGCAGCTGGGCCACGAGTGCCACGGGCTGGCTGGTAGGCCAGTGAGCGGACCTGCGGGTGAGCAGGCTGGCGAGCGAGCAGAGAGATGACATCATCTCTCACCACTCACCCTGCATCACCGCAGTTCCACCCTCACTGTGCAGCCAGAGAGAATACATCATCTCTTACTGCCCGCCCTCAGTCTGGGACAAAGCCACTGGCAAGTGACAATCTGCATCTGTTGGCAGGCGAGGTGGCAAGTGACATGGCAAGTGACAATCTGCATCTGGTGGCAGGGGACGGGGCAAGTGACAATCTGCATCTGGTGGCAGAGGACGTGGCAAGTGACAATCTGCATCTGGTGGCAGGGGATGTGGCAAGTGACAATCTGCATCTGGTGACGGGGGACATGGCAAGTGACAATCCGTATCTGCTGGCAGGGGGCGTGCCAAGTGACAATCTGCATCTGGTGGCAGGGAACGTGGCAAGTGACAATCTGCATCTGGTGGCAGGGGACGCGGCAAGTGACAATCTGCATCTGGTGTCAGGCGACGTGGCAAGTGACAATCTGCATCTGGTGGCAGGGGACGTGGCAAGTGACAAACTGCATCTGGTGGCAGAGGATGTGGCAAGTGACAAGCTGCATCTGGTGGCAAGTAACTTGGCAAGTGACAAGCTGCATCTGGTGGCATGTGACGGTGGCAAGTGACACGCTCAGGGCTCCCACTGATTCTGCATTATGGTGAGTTGCACTATTTCATTTTATATTACAATGTAATAATAGAAATAATGCGCTTCAATCATCCTGACATCATATCAACCATGGTGCCGTGATGATTGAAGCGCCAACACCAGCCATTGCCCCGACAAATTCCCAGTGAAATCCCCCCCCCCCTTGGGCCTTTGCATAATTTTCTTCCACACAGCCGGTCCCCGGTGCCAAAAAGGTTGGGGACTTCTGGTTTAACATGTATCTATACTCAAGAACATACAATGTAATACATGGCACTGTACTAGCCCTTAGATCTGATGGCTGCAATAGTCTTCTTCTGCAGGTTTTTTTCTGTTCTTTCACTTGGTGATCCTGCCAGTAAGTACCACACTTTCTGTCCTATAATGAGAATGCTCACTTACTGTAGTGTTTCTATGGAGGAGCAGTGTTTTGGAGGAGGTAAGTAGCACACAAATGTGGATAGCTTCTCTAACTCGTTTACCTGGGTTGTTCCTTGTTCTTGCTCAGGGCCTTGCCGATGGCGGACGCAGAACGTCTTCTTTGGACCGAGGCTTTCATTTTCTGCAAAAAAAAAGCAATACTGAATAAAACACAAAAAATTGTTTTCCAAAAATTTGACAACATATTTTTTGGGCTCAATGGCAGAAACTTCAAAATAAGAAACGTTTGTTCTTATAATGGCTAAAATGAGTTTAGTATCTAGAGAAGAGGTCTCCAAATTTTCTAAACAAAGGACCAGTTTACTGGTCCTCAGACTTTAGTGGGGCTGGATTGGCCAGTGGGTGAAGGCAACGTCTTAGGCTTGGTGGCCAACGGGAGTTAAAAAAAATTTAGCGCCTATGGTCAGTAGGAGATGTAGTGCCCCATCATTGGTTTCCGTAGGAGGAATAGTGCCCCATCATTGGTGTCCGTGGAAGAAATAGTGCCCCATGATGATGGTGTCAGTGGGAGGAACAATGCCTCATTATTAACGTTGGTGGGAATAACAGTGCCCCATCAATGGTGTCAGTGAGTGGAATAGTGCCCATCGTTGGTTTCAGCGGAAGGAATATTGGATAGTTAGTGGATTGAATAATGCCCCATCATTGTCAGTGGAAGGAATTGTGCCTCACTGTTGGTGTTAGTCAGAGGAATAGCAAAACAAAACCAAAGAGAATTCCCAGCTCAACTCGCCAGCCAATCTGCTACCAACCAAATTATCCTAACAGCAGTTTAGTTAGCACACATTTGCAAATACATGTGTAAGCTGCAGAGCTGCTCCAAGGCACCCCAATATTTCTGCAGTCCTAACTCTTGTACATTTATGAGAGCCTCCACAGTGGAAGCACATGCATTCTAATGGATAGAGGGCAGGTGAGCCTGGAGGTAGCCCAGGCTCACCTGCCCTCTATCTATTCATTAGAATCCTTAAAGTCAGAGGAATAAGGCCCCATTATTGGTGTCAGTGGACTGAATAATGCCCCAACGCTGATGTCAGTGGGAGAAATAGTGTCCTATCGTTGGTATCAGTGGAAGAAATATTGCTCTATCATTGGTGTCAGTGGATTGAATAATACCCATCGTTGGTGTCAGTGAGAGGAATAGTGCCCCACTGTTGGTGTCAGTGGATGGAATAGTGATTCAAATCCATTGGAGGAACAGTGCCCAAGGGCCAGATAAAGGCGAACGAAGGACTGCATCCAGACTAGAGGTTGCAGTTTGGAGACCACTAATCTAGAGGATCTAGAGATGCCTGCACAAATCTAAGCCAATACCTTATAATTAGGAGGATCATTGGCAACCTGACACTTGTACCTCTCCAATTGGCTTTTGGCTTTCCTATCAGGTCTGTCATGTAGTCAGCCCAAAAGCCAACTGAAGAACCTCACAGGCTGGCAACAATTGAAGGTGAAAATCTTCCAAAGATGTAAGAAAAGCCATGCATTAAAAAAAGATGTGTTGAGAATGAGGAAAAAACAGTGGTGTGCAGCCTGGACAGCCTGCCTGTGACAACCAGGTAGACCAGTCCTCTGATTGACAGACTCTGCATCTAAAGTTTAATGCTACATTGACAAGGGCTACAAAAAAATATAATTTTCATGTTGGTTCCAAGAGTGCAAATGTATACGGTTCATGTAGAATGGAATGCTTTCGCATTTGGACAACAGAAACCCACCACACAACATGGCAGCCACAATATCAAAATTGTTTGTGTAAAAAGTTACATACTGTAGTAAATTAAACACAATTTGACCTCAATCTTTGAGGCTATAACCTTCCTATGGACATATTGTGAACCCACATCTCAGTGACACTGAAAGACTGTAAGACTTCACTCAATTAATACATTATAGAACGATTTCCACTTAAAAGATCTTTGCCAACATTTCCTATAATAGATTATTACCTTACTTACAATCCATAATCCACCTGGACTAGGTAGGCTTCATTCCCAATAGAGAGTCACAAGAAAGCATCATGAGAATCGTGATTGCCATCCAGCTAGCCCACACACAAAATCCCCATGTACCTGCCTTCAACTGATACCAAAAAGTCATTTGATATGCTCAACTGGCTATTTTTGAAATCTACCATCATATGGGCCTTAAGAACAATATATGTCAGTAGCCAGATGCCATTTAAAAAAAAAAACAGTGGCTGTGAGAGCCAGTTAAGGTTTGCATATTTCCTCCTGAGCAAAGGTACCTGACAAGATTGTCCACCATTACCCCGAACTTTGATTCGTACACTTGAACCTTTCCTTAGACACGTCCCACAGAACCCTAACATTGCTGGTTTCTCGCAACGAGGGAAACAGCACAAGGTAGATCTTTATAACGTCACCTGAACTAATCATTCCTAACTTACTGCCTGAAATTAATAGCGGGATTGGGAATGATCCAATTTCAAAATCAACTTACATAAATCAAAGGCCCTCAGAATTATCCCTGTACCTATCAGACTTGTAAATATCAAACCCAACTTCTCTTTCAAATGGGCAGACTCTCATATAACCTGCCTATGGACCAAGATCACCTCTACCATTGACAAAATATTGGAGTCAATTTTTCCCCTTCCGCTCTTACGAATAATAAAAAAAGATCTAAGATAGTGGAGTAAAAACTACACATGGTTTGGCAGAAATGCCTTCCTAAAATGAACATCTTACCACATGTACTTCCCATGTTCCAAACTCTACCAATACTGATACTGACTTCACTTTTTATAATATTATGCTCTGAATTTACATAATACATATGAGCCCAAAACGACCCTAGAATAGCCTATGGGATTCATAACTATGTCTACAACCAAAAGTGGTATTGGACTGCCTGATCCCCTGAAATAATTTCAAGAACAAAAGACTAGAGCAGAAATTCCATCAACAAATGATCGGTTGACCTGGAACAAGTAAACTCAGGCATAACCCTTCAATGGCTCCCCTGGCTGGAGAAAAAACACATCAAGTTTCTAAGAGCCTATCCCATCACTGGAGACCACATGTGGCAGTTTCAGCACACATTACACAGGCATGGTCCACTGTTGTCACCATCAGGAAACTCACCCTGAGAAATGCCATTTAGCCATCCTTGGAGTGCATGTAGATGGGAAGTGACTGCAAAGAGGCACTGAGATGTAACAAAAAAAAGACGAATACAGGTCATTTACTTTGACTAAGATTAATAATTATGGTATGTCAAGTTTCTGTACTCAAATTCCCTGGAAATATCTTGTGCAAGATCTTTTTTTCTTTCCATAATATATTTATTGAAAGTTTTACAGAAATACAAGTAAGGAACATAATGAAATGATGTACCCCAGTGGGGCCATACCAATAATATCAACAATAACTACTATCACTGTGCTTACAAAGGTCTGCCTAAAGCACACCACTGTTTCACCACAGAGAGTGGGTGTCTCCTGTCAGTGGGATAACAGTGCATTAATAACGGATCTCCAACCTCCCTCTCACCACACCAACCAGGGGGGTGGATATCCACCAAAGAAAAATGAATTTGTAACACAGGAGCCAAACTAAATACGGAGCTCCAAATCAAAGCAGAGATCTTGTGCAAGATCTTTAGAATTGCATGGCATTTACTGACTTCTAAAACATTTGTTTATTATTTTCTTTTAGTGTGGTCAACAAGGATCACTGCTGACGTTCGGGTTTGCCCATGTTCTACAAATCTCAACTGGAGATGTGTTCTTATAAATCTTTCACGCTTCCCACTAAGTCATTCCAAACTGGGAGCTGTTCCTTCTGGTGAGGCCATATTGGGTAACGGACTTGGACTTTGACTGGGCTTCGATTTTCAACCTGTCACTTGGACAGATTCATCAACAAATCTTTGTCTTTGTTATGTTCCCAAGGCAACTCCTCATCGCTCAGTTCGCTTTGGGCTCTGTGCTGTAACTGTGCATTATCTGTCAGCTAACTGCCAGCTTCAGATCTGTATTTCTTGGCACAGAAAGATCTTAATATTGTTCATTTTAAACCCATTTATGGCTTAAAGCAACATTAAGTTGTTTTGTTTTTAATCTGCTCCAGCTAAATACTCCTTTTTAAAGATATATTACACCATGTCCAAGAAAAAAGTACAAAACATGAAAACACAGTAGAAAACAGAATAATAAACTAACTAATATAATTAGAATACAGAAATTCAAGAAATCATTGAAATATTTATGTTTTTTGGGATACTATCCAGCCAAACATTTGTGCACACCTAGAGGAGCTAGTTGGACTTTCCATTCCAAAACCACGGGCATTCATTTGAATTTGCCCTCCTTTTGCAGCTATAAGAGCCTCCACAAAAACCCATCTTAATGTTTCCAGGGATGCTATATTTAATGGTCAAACATTTGCGGACACCTGACCATCACACCTAGAGGAGCTAGTTGGACTTTCCATTCCAAAACCATGGGCATTCATTTGGATTTGCAGCTATAAAAGCCTCCACAAAACCCCATCTTAATGTTTCCTGGGATTCTACAGTATATGGCCAAATGTTTGTGGATACCTGACTGTCACACCTAGAGGAGCTAGTTGGAATTTCCATTCCAAAACCATGGCCATTAAATTCATAGCTTTTGTAGCTATACCAGCCTCCATGAAGCCTCATCTTTCCAGTGACACTGTAAGGAAAAACGTTTGTAGACACTTGACCATTGCATTTAAAAGGAGCTTGTTGCACATCCCCTTTAATAGTCATTATTATGGAGTTGCCCCTTTATGCTGCTTTAACAGCCTCCATTCTTATGGGAAGGTTCCACTAGATTTTGGAGTGTGTTTGTGGGAACGTGTGCCCATTCAGCCAAAAGAACATTTGTGAGGTCAGTAATGACATTGGATGAGAAGACCTGGCTCACAATTGACATTCCAGTTCATTCCAAAGGTGTTCATTAGGGTTTAGGACACTCAAGTTCCTCCACACCAAACTCATCAAACCATGTTTTTAAGGTCCTGGTTTTATGCAGCTGAAGGGATAAATGAGACAGATTGCTGCTCCAGGTGAGTATAACAATCCACTAAAAAGGAAGGGCTGGGTGCTAGCTCCGGCTCGCAACCGTGAACATGTAGACAAAGTGAAAAAAAATTAGCTGCACACCAACATCCGTCCAACAGGTTTATTGAAAGACCACCAGGACTAAAACAGACCAAGTGGTGAGGACGTTTCACACATACATTGTACTTCTTCAAAAACCCAGCTGAACTCAGTCATTTGAAGAGGTGTCCACATCCTTTTGGCCAAATGTCACCAATAACCGCTGCTTAGCATTTAAAATAAATATTTGCCTAGTGAGTGGAAATGTCGCCAACACGAAACAAAGATATATGAGCAAAACACTCAAAAATCCAAGCTCGCTACAATTTTTTTAGTCTATTAAACCAATAAAAATTTACATGTGTAGCCATCACATTTTGGAGCTCAAGGGTGTCCCTTTCATCAGAGCTTGAAGTATTTACTTCACATCAAAAGTGGACTCAAGAATTTACACCAACTTTGGGGATCCAGCACCACCCACCCGCTCTCTTGACTCATGTCTCCAACAGGGATACACAAGAAGGTGTTTATTTTGAATATTGGGCTGTCAGCTTCTGCAAATCAAAGAATTTCCATGACCACTTTGAGTTGTGACAGGACTGTGATAGTCAAGCCAAGATACAAGTTTATTCCAAAGAAAGATTGATTACAAAGCCAACGTGGTTCAGGTTTGTAGCTACAGCCCCTGAAATGTGTTGGCTTTGGAAACAATCTGTATTTTTAATCGAAATTTCATACCATGATATTAAAGTCTAGATACAAGTTTATTCTAAAGATAGGCTATTTACAAAGCCGACGTGGTTCAGGTTTGTGGCTACAGCCTCCGAAATGTATTAGGTTTGCAAACAATTTGTTGTGAGAACTAGCTTTGAGAGGTAGCACATTAAGGCCACTCACTGAATTCCTCCTTTTAAGGGCTTTTTTGCCCTTTTTTATTAAAAGAATTTAAAAAAATATAAAAATAAAATTGATCAGTTTTCCTCACAGGGTCTTTCATCATTTATCTTCCATCCAAACAACAAACAACGTTTAGCTTCCTGGCCTTTAGTCTGGTCCCATAGACCATAACACAGTACCATTCAGTAACTCTCCCAAAAGCTTGACCCATACACTGGGCAGCCCCTTGCTGCTCTGGCTCCCATCTGTACTCCTGGACAGAGACCTTCTCTTTCTGCCAGGGTGTAGCACAGAACCCTGGCCAGGTCTCTACAAAAAGCCCAGCACACACCCGCCCAATTAGCATGCTGGTGGTTTCCGAAAACCAGGACCCAGGATTGGAGATTTCATCCCTCCCAGACCACTACAAAATCTCTGGACTCCAGTTTCAAAAACAGATTTAGCTAAACAATGAAGAAACAGAAAAGCCAGTGTCCTCAGAATGATAAAAGCCCCCTGGAGCCCCTCAACCTTCCTGGATGAGAATCCTGGGTCAGTAACCCATTTAACTACCTGGCAGGGCACAGCCTGCCACACTCTCTTTAGAATTTAAGTATCACACCCTGATTTTCAAGTCTAGATACAAGTTTGTTCCAAAGACAGATTGATTACAAAGCCAACATGGTTCAGGTCTGTAGCTACAGCCCTTGAAATGTGTTGGCTTTGGAAAAAAAATCTGTCTTTGGAATAAATGTGCATTTTGAATAAATTTGTATTTGGGCTTGATTATCATGGTGTGACTCATCAATTCTAGATGTATTCATCCAACAGGGATACAGACAGCAATAAAACACATCCCAACCACAGCACTATCTGCATGGAGTTTGTTCTTCCTGTCCCTGCGTGGGTTTCCTCCAGGTACTCCGGTTTCCTCCCACACCCTAAAGACATGCTGGTAGGTTAAATGGCTCCTGTATAAGTTGGTCCTAATATGTGTATGTACGAAATGTGAGTTAGGGACCTTAGATTGTAAACTCTTTGAGGACAGGGACTGATATGAATGTACAATAAACTTTCTGTGTAAGGAGCTGAGTAAATTGACGGCGCTATATAAGTACCTGTAATAACCATCGTTTTAGCAACGATATTCGGCCGCTAGCAGGGCGGTTTTAACCCTTTTTCGGAGTGAATTGAGCGGCTCTTTCAGGACGCTTTGCAGGCGCTATTTTTAGCACTATAGCGCCTACAAAGCGCCTCGGTGTGAAAGTAGCCTTAGACAAGGCTATAAATAGAGCTACAAGGTTACACTTGTTGGCTACCTATGAGGCTTTGCACCCTTATTAAGAATTAAATTACCTAAAACTTTGAATTGTCAGAATAGATGAGTGAAAAGTTTGTTCAGTTGTGGTTTGGCCAGGCTTTTTAAAAATTTGAGAACTTCCAAAATTCAGAATTTCTGGACTGGAATTCCCCTTGAAGTTAATGAAATCCAAACTAAGCTACAAAAAAAAATAAATGACCAAAAATTTTGAATTGTCAAAATAAACCACTAAAAAGTTTGTTCAGTTGTGGTTTAGCCAGGCTTTTTAAAAATTTGAGAACTTCCAAAATTTAGAATTTCTGAACTGGAATTCCCCTTGAAGTTAATGAAATCAAAACTAAGCTACAAAAACGTGTGTTACAGAGCAGTAATGGATAAAAAAATTGTACAAAATGGTTTTGGAAAATGGCTGGTCTGATGAGATGGTGGGACCAAAAAAAACAGCCTGAGCCATTTTCTTTAACAATTCTACCAGGGATATTAAGATTGAAGGACAGGACCTGGTGGGACTGGTAGTTAAGCGAAGGGTGTTCACGCAACAGCAGAAGCCTTTGGAGCAACCTTTGGTCCTTTTCTCCAAACAGCCTTTTGAATGTCCAAACCATGAAAAAGAACACTGAAATTCAGATTCGGAAACTTAGTCTGGATTGATCATCATCCGAAATTTGAGATTAACTTTATTTGCCCGTCCCCTCTGTCTATGTGAAACAGTATAAGAAATAGGCAAACAATTCAAAATCAAAATGTCAACATTTTGTCCAACAGAACAGGTTTGAAGAGATACACTGTAGCGTCTTCCTATGGTGTGATCTGCTCAGACTCTGCACTTCCAGTAAACTTGGCTGTCTGGTTAGTGTTATTCTAGTAATGTAACCCAACCCTGCCCCTTGGTATGTTGATATTAAGCTATGAATATCATCATTTAACTTTGTGCTGAAAATCTCCAGGCCCGGCATTTGTTGTTAGTCGTTTGGAGCTGTCACAGTGGCACTGCTTTAAAGCCCAACTTGAGCCAGATAAAAAAAATATCCTTTGCAGTGGGGCTGTGTGCTGATCCTCCACTCCCCAACAAGTGGCATTCCCCCATGTTCTGGCTGTGGATTGTCCCTGAGGCTATGGACCCTGCTCTGGTCTTGATGACGTCAAGACCCTAGACCAGTGGAGAGTGCGGGTGCAGAAGCTGCAAGGACAGGTCTAGCTGTGGGGAGGATCAGGTGAGTATCTTTCCTTTTATTGTTCCCCTAGACATAACAAGCAATTTACCCTTAATGTTGGTATGGCCCCACTGCAGGGGATCATTTGTTATTTGCCCAGAGTTGGGCTTTAACAAAGTAATGCAATAAGAAAAAGCAAAGTGAAATTGGAAAGGTGCTTTGAAATTGCAAACAGTTTATGGATTGAAACTGACCATGTCCATCCCTTAAACCAGTGGTGGTCCACTTGTGGACATTGGGTGCAGCCCTATGCCTTAGAGTTTTGCCAAATGGCTACACATAATGTTCACTGAATGTAATCCTATAGAAAACTATTAGAGACTGCAGACATACTACAGGAGATGGTCAATGATGATAAATACGCAGAAAGAGATGGTCAGAGACCTTTAGGCAAGCTACAAGAGATGGTCAGAAAAGATATGAATATATGCTAAAGGAGATGGTAAGGCTACAGGCATGTTTCAAGAGATAGTCATAGATGGCAGACATGCAGCATGAGATGGTCAGAGACGTATAGGCATGTTGCAAGAGATGGTCAGAGACAGAAGATATGCTACAGGAGATAGTCAGGCTACAGGCATCCTACAAAATATGGTCAGAGATTGAAGAAAGGCTACAGGAATGCTACAAGAGATGGTCAGAGACAGCAGACACACAGAAAGAGATGGGCAGAAACTTTTAGGCATGCTACAAGAAATGGCCAGAGACTGAAGAAATGCTAAAACAGACAGTCAGGCTACAGGCATGATACTAGTGATGGTCAGAGACTGAAGATATGCTAAAGGAGATGGTCAGAGACTGAAGAAATACTACAAGAGATGGTCAGAGGCCTTTAGGCATGCTACAAGAGATGGCTAGAGATGGCAGACACACAGAAAGAGATGGTCATAGACCTTTAGGCATGCTACAAGAGATAGTTAGAGATGGCAGACACACAGAAAGAGATGGTCATAGACCTTTAGGCATGCTACAAGAGATGTCCAAACACTGAAGAAATGCTAGAACAGATGGTCAGGCTGCAGGCATGCTCCAAGTGATGGCCTGAGACTGCAGACATGGAGGAAAAAATGGTCAGAGACTTCTAGGCATGCTACAAAAGATGGTCAGAGACTGAAATATGCTACAAGAGATGGTCAGGCTACAGTCATGCTACAAGGGATGGTCAGAGACTGCAGACAAGCAACAAGAGATGGTCAGAGACTTATAGGAATGCTGCAAGAGATGGTCAGAGACTGAAGATACACTACAAAAGATGTTCACAGGCCACAGGTGTGCTACAAGAGATGGCCAGGGACTACCCCTCCTAGGTTAGGTTACTAGTGAGGTTAAAGTACATTTAGTATTTTTGGCTATGGAGCTGAGTGTAATTATTTTTGTCTGATCTGGGTTTCACAGTATGCAGGCTGGCTCAACTACTCCCTGCCTTCTAACAGGTTCTAAAATATAGCGGGCTGGAAGACGTAGACCTGAGCTTGAATATTTATGGAACACTAGCCAATCGCTGGGTAGGTGTGCCCAGAAGGTGGACAGAGAGCCCATAAATTATCTAAATCCTAGAGCAGTGGGGTTCTTCTCCTGAAGGAGGAGATCCCAGTCTGGAAGAGATTCTGCTCTTCTGGGCAAGTCAGCTGAAGCCTGCAGAGATTTAATCGAGATTCCACCTATTCTAGAGCTGGGGGGGGGCTATTGCTTTCAGCACAGAAAGTTAGGCCACCCATAGGCTCTTTTGCTGCTGCATATATGTGTTATGAGGGTAGCTATGGTGTAAAATACACAGTGCACATTGCAAATGACTGCGATTATCAGGGTTTCTTTGACTGACAACGGTAAAAAGATAACACAAGCTGAGAACAGCTGCTTACCAATTTCAGCATCGGATACAATGTTATTCTGGTCACTGCTAACGAATTGTAAAGCAGGTTTAAGACCAAAATAAAACAAAAGTCGATACCCAATTACATTTCCCTTTTCAACACATACAAATTATCTCTATTAATATGTATATCTAAAAATGAGGGTGTTATTTTTGCTAATACAGTTTTAGGCTCTCCATTGTAACCCTTAATTTCTAAATTTGGCTCGGCCAAAGATTTTAAAGAATTTCAATTATGGCATTTTTTACATTGTTACTTTGTTCCAGCTTGGACCAATGTAACTATGTATATACCATATCTGGCCAATGTCCCTAGAAGCTGGAAATCACTGTATTAGACTTGCTACTACACGGCTACGCGAATGATCTCCACTAGCTTCTGTATTTTTGGTGAGCGGCTGTCCTGCTGCATTCTAAATACAGATCGGCCGCTTGGCACAGGCGACATTCAAAGAAAGCTTTGTATGAGGTTGAAGAGGCAGGATGGTGGTCCTCCAAGCACCTAAAATCCCCTAAAAAAATTTGAGACACTAACTTTTTGCTGTGCACGCCGGAGTGAGAGCAATAGTTCTAAGTCCATTCTTCACGGGTAATGCTAAACCAGGGGTAGGCAACCTTTCAGAGGTTGAGATCTACCTGGACAACATGGAGGAAATCAAAGATCCCTGGGGGGGTGGCGCCCTTTTAAAAAACAAAGCTATCAAGCCCCCAATGAAAATACGGCATGAAGAACACATGGTGCGTCACAGTAGTATCCTCTGTCCCCTTTCACATCCCCCCCCTCCAGTAGTGTCCTTGCCCCCCCACCGTAGTGTCCTCTCTCGCTCTTACAGTTGTGTTTTCTGCCCCCCTTCACAACATCCTTCCCCCACAGCAACGTACACTGCCCCTCCATTGGAGTGTCCTCTGCTCCCCTTCACATCACCCCCCTACTGTAGTGTCTTCTGCCCCTTCACATCACCTCCCCACACAGCAGTGTCCTCTGCCCCTCCATAGGAATGCCCTCTGGCCCCTTCACTCCCCCCCACACTGTAATGTCCTCTGTCCCCCTTCACATCACCCTCCTACTGTAGTTTCCTCTGCCCCCCCCCCCCACATAGTAGTGTCCTCTGCCCCCCTTCACACCAATCCCCCCATTGTAGTGCCTCTGCCCCCCTTCACATCACCCTCCACTGTAGTGCCCTCTGCCCCCTTCACATCACCCCCCTCCCATTGTAGAGTCCTCTGCCCCCTCCACATAGTGATGTCCTCTGCCCCCCTTCACATCACCCTCCACTGTAGTGTCCTCTGCCCCCCTTCACATCACCCTCCACTGTAGTGCCCTCTGCCCCCTTCACATCACCCCCCTCCCATTGTAGAGTCCTCTGCCCCCCCCACATAGTGATGTCCTCTGCCCCCCTTTACATCAACCCCCCCATAGTGTCCTCTGCCCCCTTCAGGTCACCCTCCACTGTAGTGTCCTCTGCCCCCCTTCACATCACCCTCCACTGTAGTGTCCTCTGCCCCCCTTCACATCACCCTCCACTGTAGTGCCCTCTGCCCCCCTTCACATCACCCTCCACTGTAGTGTCCTCTGCCCCCCTTCACATCACCCCCCACTGTAGTGCCCCCTGCCCCCTTCAAATCACCCCCCTCCCATTGTAGAGTCGTCTGCATAGGAATGCCCTCTGCCTCCTTCACCCCCCCCCCACACTGTAGTGTCCTCTGTCCCCTTTCACATCACCCTCCTACTGTAGTTTCCTCTGCCCACCCACATAGTAGTGTCCTCTGCCCCACCACTGTTGTAACGATCAAGAAACCCGCCTTGGGAAATGCCATTCAGCCCTTGCTGGAGTGCATGTAGGCATGAAGTTATTATTAGATTGTAAGCTCTTCTGAGCAGGGCCCTCTTAATCCTATTGTATTGTATTGTATTATATTATAACTGTATTGTCTCCCTTTTATATTGTAAAGCTCTGCGTAAACTGTTGGCGCTATATAAATCCTGAATAATAATAATAATAATAATAATGAAGTGGCTGCAAAGAGGTTGCAGGAGGTAAAAAATAAATAAATATATATATGTAGATATAGATATATATCTATATATATATATATATATATATATATATAGATATATATCTATATCTATATATATATAGATCTATCTGTATATATATAGATATAGCTATATATATATATATATATATATATATATATATATATATAGATCTATATATATATAGATCTATATATATATATATATATATATATATATCTATATATATATATATATATATATATATACAACCCCTGGCAGAAAATAATGGAATCACCAGTCCCTGAGGATGTTCCTTCAGTTGTTTATTGTTGTAGAAAAAAAGCAGATCACAGACATGGCCAAAAACTAAAGGCATTTCAAATGGCAACTTTCTGGCTTTAAGAAACACTAAAAGAAATCAAGAAAAATAATTGTGGTGGCCAGTAACAGTTAGATTTATAGAACAAGTACAGGGAATAAATTATGGAATCACTCAACTCTGAGGAAAAAATTATGGAATCATGAAAAACAAACAAACAAAATAACACTCCAACACATCACTAGTACTTTGTTGCACCACCTCTGGCTTTTATAACTGTTTGCAGCCTCTGAGGCATTGACTTAATGAGTGATAAACAGAACTCTTCATCAATCTGGCTCCAGCCTTCTCTGATTGCTGTTGCCAAATCATCTTTGCAGGTTGGAGCCTTGTCATGGACCATTTTCTTTAACTTCCACCACAGATTTTCAATTGGATTGAGATCCGGACTGTTTGCCGGCCATGACATAGACCTTATGTGTCTTTCTTCAAGGATTTTTTTCACAGTTTTTGCTCTATGGTAAGATGCATTATCATCTTGATAAATGATTTCATCATCCCCAAACATCCTTTCAATAGATGGGATAAGAAAAGTGTCCAAAATTTCAATGTAAACCTGTGCATTTATTGAAGATTTAATGACAGCCATCTCCCCAGTGTCTTTACCTGACATGCAGCCCCATATCATAATTGACCGCGGAAATTTTCATGTTTTCTTCAGACAGTCGTCTGCATAAATCTCATTGGAACAGCACCAAACAAAAGTTCCAGCATCATCACCTTGCCCAATGCAGATTGGAGATTCATCACTGAATATGACTTTCATCCAATCATCCACAGTCCACGATTGCCTTTCCTTAGCCCATTGTAACCTTGTTTTTTTGTGTTTAGGTGTTAGAGATGGCTTTCTTTTAGCTTTTCTGTATGTAAATCCCATTTCCTTTAGGCGGTTTCTTACAGTTCGGTCACAGATGTTGACTCCAGTTTCCTCCCATTTGTTCCTCATTTGTTTTGTTGTACATTTTCTGTTTCCAAGGCATATTGCTTTAAGTTTTCTGTCTTGACGCTTTGATGTCTTCCTTGGTCTACCAGTATGCTTGCCTTTAACCACCTTCCCATGTTGTTTGTATTTGGTCCATGTTTTAGACACAGCCGACTGTGAACAACCAACATCTTGTGCAACACTGCGTGATGATTTACCCTCTTTACCTACATACTAACAAGCAGATTTCATCTGATGTAGGTGTTAGTGTTTGTAATGAAAATTTACAGGGTGATTCCATAATTTTTTCCTCAGAATTGAGTGATTCCATAATTTATTCCCTGTACTTGTTCTATAAATCTAACTGTTACTGGCCACCACAATTATTTTTCTTGATTTCTTTTAGTGTTTCTTAAAGCCAGAAAGTTGCCATTTGAAATGCCTTTAGTTTTTGGCCATGTCTGTGATCTGCTTTTTTTCTACAACAATAAACAACTGAAGGAACATCCTCAGGGACTGGTGATTCCATCATTTTTGCCAGGGGTTTTATATATATATATATATATATATATATATATATATATATATAATTGTTTATGACACTATAAACAAATACAAAGTATTTTCTTTCTTTCCCAATCAGAAAAAGCTGGGTCCTACTTCATATACTGTTCATTTTTGGTGCCTGGAATCTGCAGCCCAAGCTGGTCGTGTACACTAAGCTTCCTGATGTGAACATCTGCTTCCTACCGTTGAAATTCTACTAACCACTTCTGCCTTTTGAGTTGTCTAAAATGATATAGACAGCCGTCCTCTTACGAAACCGTGTCTGAAGACTGCAAATGGCCTCTGGGTTACCAACCGTACATTGGTCTGATTCAATGGGCATTTTAGTAGCAATAATATAAGCAGAACGGCGTGGCGCCAAAACTTTTATTTAACCACTTGCCGTCCGGAAGATTTACCCCCCTTCATGACAAGGCCATTTTTTTGCGATACGGCACTGAGTTACTTTAACTGACAATTGTACGGTCGTGCGACGCTGTACCCAAATAAAAATGAAAAATTCTCACAAATAGAACTTTCTTTTGCTGGTATTTGATCACCTCTGTTTTTTTATTCTAGATGTTTATTCTGCACATCTAGAGAGGACATTTTTTCCCATTCTTATTTGCAGAATATCTCAAGCTCTGTCAGATTGGATGGAGAGCGTCTGTGATCAGCAATTTTCAAGTCTTGCCACAGATTCTCAATTGGATTTAGGTCTGGACTGTGACTGGGCCATTCTAACACATGAATATGCTTTGATCTAAACCATTCCATTGTAGCTCTGGCTGTATGTTTGGGGTCGTTGTCCTGCTGGAAGGTGAACCTCCGCCCCAGTCTCAAGTCTTTTGCAGACTTTAAAGCCACGTACACACGAGTGGAATGTCCGACAGAAAAAGTCAGACGGAAGCTTTTCATCATCTATTCTGATCGTGTGTGTGCCTCATCGGACTTTTTTTTTCAAAAATTCTGACGGACCTAGAAATAGAACATAAATATTTCCAGAACCAATTCCTATCGGGAAAACCGATCGTCTGTATGCTGTTCCGATGGACCAAAAACGTTGCATGCTCTGAAGCAAGTACGAGACGAAAGCTATTGGCTACTGGCTAATGAACTTCCTTTTTCTAGTCCCGTCGCACGTCTGGATGGTTGGACTTTGGTTTGATCGTGTGTAGGCAAGACCACTTGAATGGATGTTTTGACGTCACTTCCGCCCTGCAATGGTATGGAGACGGGAGGGGGCCATCTTTCCCCCACTCAGCTCCATACCACACTTGGAAGAGGACCCGATCGCTTACCGGAGCCGTCGGCAGAGGCGGAGGGCACCGGAGACTGGCTGGGGGGGCCCTCTCCCGCCAGCGATAAAAGTGATCTCGCAGCGAATCCGCCGCAGAGACCACTATTATCGGAAACCGGACCGCCCGCTGAAGAAGAGAATACTGGGGTTATGGCAGCTAGACGCTGCCATAACAAAGATATCCCTCTTCAAAGTGCCGACGTATATCGGCGTGCAGCAGTCCGGTTAAGGTGTAGGAAAAAGAAGAGGGAAAAAAATGCACCGGAACGCATCAAAAAAGGCACGAGAAACACATCAAAAACACGCATGCAGAAACGTATCCGGACTGCATTTTTATGGTGTGAACCGGCCATAAAAGCGGTATTTAAAATGTTCTGTCTGCATAAAGCCAAATGGTTCTATTCCCCTCGGCTGTGGTTTATTTTCTTATCAGAAATGTTGTGTTTACAGCAATGGACGGTAATCCGGCAAACTCAGCACGGAGAGCGATCCATTGAATAAACACCATCCTCACCATCTGGTCCTCATTACCAAAGAGCTCCCGCAGCCTTTACTAATAGAACCGGGGCTAAAGAACAAATGCCGCTACAAATTGGAGAAGGGGCAAATAGATTTAGAGTCTTTAGCAGGGAGAAGTCTACTATCCAGACATCAACATTGGAGCTCCGTGTTCTAGGGATGAACAGAGGTGCGACCGTGTGCTCCCATAAATTTGCATGCAGGGCAGCCCCATTCATTGCAATAGGCTGCCCTATGCACGAGAAACATGGAAAATAAGACTCTTTTCCACATAGGTTATACTGAAAATAGAATGCGGGCGATATGAAATGTGCTGAACTCCGGGCACAAAAACTTATATCTATATATACAGTGGGGACGGAAAGTATTCAGACCCCCTTACATTTTTCACTCTTTGTTATATTGCAGCCATTTGCTAAAATCATTTAAGTTCATTTTTTTTCCTCATTAATGTACACACAGCACCCCATATTGTACACACAGCACCCCATATTGACAGAAAAACACAGAATTGTTGACATTTTTGCAGTTTTATTAAAAAAGAAAAACTGAAATATCACATGGTCCTAAGTATTCAGACACTTGGCTCAGTATTTAGTAGAAGCCCCTTTAGATCTAATACAGCCATGAGTCTTTTTGGGAAAGATGCAACAAGTTTTTCACACCTGGATTTGGGGACCCTCTGCCATTCCTCCTTGCAGAGCCTCTCCAGTTCTGTCAGGTTGGATGGTAAACGTTGGTGGACAGCCATTTTTAGGTCTCTCCAGAGATGCTTAATTGGGTTTAAGTCAGGGCTCTGGCTGGGCCATTCAAGAACAGTCACGGAGTTGTTGTGAAGCCACTCCTTCGTTATTTTAGCTGTGAGCTTAGGGTCATTGTCTTGTTGGAAGGTAAACCTTCGGCCCAGTCTGAGGTCCTGAGCACTCTGGAGAAGGTTTTCATCCAGGATATCCCTGTACTTGGCCGCATTCATCTTTCCCTCGATTGCAACCAGTCGTCCTGTCCCTGCAGCTGAAAAACACCCCCACAGCATGATGCTGCCACCACCATGCTTCACTGTTGGGACTGTATTGGACAGGTGATGAGCAGTGCCTGGTTTTCTCCACACATACCGCTTAGAATTAAGGGCAAAAAGTTCTATCTTGGTCTTATCAGACCAGAGAATCTTATTTCTCACCATCTTGGAGTCCTTCAGGTGTTTTTTTAGCAAACTCCATGTGGGCTTTCCTGTGTCTTGCACATAAAGCCCCAAATGGTGGAGGGCTGCAGTGATGGTTGACTTTCTACAACTTTCTCCCATCTCCTGACTGCCTCTCCGGAGCTCAGCCACAGTGATTTTTGGGTTCTTCTTTACCTCTCTCACCAAGGCTCTTCTCCCCCAATAGCTCTGTTTGGCTGGACGGCCAGCTCTAGGAAGGGTTCTGGTCGTCCCAAACGTCATCCATTTAAGGATTATGGAGGCCACTGTGCTCTTAGGAACCTTAAGTGCAGCAGACATTTTTTTGTAACCTTGGCCAGATCTGTGCCTTGCCACAATTCTGTCTCTGAGCTCTTCAGACAGTTCCTTTGACCTCATGATTCTCATTTGCTCTGACATGCACTGTGAGCTGTAAGGTCTTATATAGACAGGTGTGTGGCTTTCCTAATCAAGTCCAATCAGTATAATCAAACACAGCTGGACTCAAATGAAGGTGTAGAACCATCTCAAGGATGATCAGAAGAAATGGTCAGCACCTAAATATATTAAATATATGAGTGTCACAGCTAAGGGTCTGAATACTTAGGACCATGTGATATTTCAATTTTTCTTTTTTAATAAATCTTCAAAAATGTCAACAATTCTGTGTTTTTCTGTCAATATGGGGTGCTGTGTGTACATTAATGAGGAAAAAAATGAACTTAAATGATTTTAGCAAATGGCTGCAAAATAACAAAGAGTGAAACATTTTAAGGGGGGTCTGAATACTTTCCGTCCCCACTGTACATTCTTCAATAGACATGTGCACTGCTAAAAAAATGTGTTCGTTTTCGTTTCATTCGTTTTTTGTTTTTTTTTCCGGGTCATTCATTATGATGGAAATTCATTATTTTGAATACATTTGTAAATACGAAAATTTGGAAATTTGAAAACCTGAAAATAAGGAAGAAAATCCAAAAATAAGAAAGAAATTCCAAAAATCGAAATAATAACTAACTGTTAAATTATAGGTATTGGAATTTCCTTTCAAATTTGCAGTTAGTGAAGGTAACAAATACGAATTTATCCAAAGTTATGAATTATCCGAAATAACGAAGGCCGCATCTAAACGAATGGAATGTAACGAATTAATAATAAAACGTTTTTATTATTATTATTTATTATTATTAATTCGTTACATTCCATTCGTTTAGATGCCGCCTTCGTTATTTCGGATAATTCCGTATTCGTTACGTTCCCTAACAGCCAAATTTAAAAGGAAATTCCAACACCTATACTTTAATAGTTAGTAATAATAATTATTAGTTCGTTTTTTCAGATTTTCGAATTTTTGGGTTTTCTAGTCTTCGGATTTTCGTTCTTTTGAATTTTCGATTTTAACATTTTTGAATTTCTGAATTTCCGAGATTTCAGGAAACATTTGTTAAAAAGGTTTTTGTTAATTTGAATATTTCTGAATTTGTCGATGTTCGTCAGAAAATGAAACAAATTGCGCATGTCTATTCTTTAATAACTACAGGAGGAAGTTTCTAATCATTAAATTTGCTCCCGTCCAACTGAAATCCTAACTAGACTATTGCGCATGCACTTGTCAAAGTTAATCTGGAAGTAGAACACTCATTCTACAAAAATCTAGGTATTGCAATGATATTGGAACGAAAAGTCATTGGAAATTAGTGGCGTCCATGAATACACCATCGGATGGTCGAACCAGAGATTGTTTATACTTTCTGGTTTGAACATTGGAAAAAAAATGGTTGGACCAGAAAAGTATAAAAATCCAGTATAATCCACATCAGCTCCACCTGCTCCCCCTCCCAGCAGTTACTCAGCTTCCCCTACTCCACCCTTCCAGCAGTGCCTCAGTTCCCCCTACTCCCTCATCCCAGCAGTAATTCCAAAGCTCAACTCCCCATGCTCCCCAATTCCAGCACTAACCTGGTCACTGAGTCCACTCTGCTTCCCCGTCCCAGCATTGTAGTAGATTGACTTCCATCAGAAACTCAGCAGCTCAGCTCTACTTCCTCCTCCTCCCAGAAGTGACTTACCAGCTCAGTTCCCCCTGATTCCCCCCTCTCACCAATAACTCAGCAGCTGAGCTAACCCTGCTCAACCTCCCAGCAGTGACTCAATAGCTCAGCCACCCCCCCCCCCCCATTTCCCCTCACAGCAGTGACTCACTCAGCAGCTCAGTTTACCTTTCTTCCCCAGCAGCTCAGCTCCCCCTCCTCCCCTTACAGCAGTGACTCAGCAGCTCAGCTCCCCCTCCTCCCCTTACAGCAGTGACTCAGCAGCTCAGCTCCCCCTCCTCCCCTTACAGCAGTGACTCAGCAGCTCAGCTCCCCCTCCTCCCCTTACAGCAGTGACTCAGCAGCTCAGCTCCCCCTCCTCCCCTTTACAGCAGAGACTCAGCAGCTCAGCTCTCCCTCCTCCCCTTACAGCACCTCAGCTCCCCCTCCTCCCCTGACAGCAGTGACTCAGAAGCTCAGCTTCCCCTCCTCCCTTTACAACAGTGACTCAGCAGCTCAGCTCCCCCTCCTACCCTTACAGTAGTGACTCAGCAGCTCGGCTCCCCCTCTTCCTCTCACAGCAGCAACTCTGCAACTCAGCACCCCCTCTTTCCCTTACAGCTGGGACTCAGCAGCTCAGCTCCCCTTCCTCCCCTAGCAGTGACTCAGCAGCTCAGCTCACCCTCTTTCCCTAGCAGTGACTCAGCAGCTCAGCTCCCCCTCCTCCCCTTACAGCAGTGACTCAGCAGCTCAGCTCCCCCTCTTTCCCTTACAGCTGGGACTCAGCAGCTCAGCTCCCCTTCCTCCCCTAGCAGTGACTCAGCAGCTCAGCACCCCTCCTCCCCTCAAAGCAGTGACTCAGCAGCTGAGCTCCCCCTCTTTCCCTTACAGCTGGGACTTAGCAGCTCAGCTCCCCTTCCTCCCCTAGCAGTGACTCAGCAGCTCAGCTCCCCTTAGAGCAGTGACTCAGCAGTTCAGCTCCCCCTCCTCCTCTTACAGCAGTGACTCAGCAGCTCAGCTCCCCCTCCTCCCCTTACAGCAGTGACTCAGCAGCTCAGCTCCCCCTCTTTCCCTTACAGCTGGGACTCAGCAGCTCAGCTCCCCCTCCTCCCCTCAAAGCAGTGACTCAGCAGCTGAGTTCCCCCTCTTTCCCTTACAGCTGGGACTCAGCAGCTCAGCTCCCCTTCCTCCCCTAGCAGTGACTCAGCAGCTCAGCTCCCCTTAGAGCAGTGACTGAGCAGTTCAGCTCCCCCTCCTCCTCTTACAGCAGTGACTCAGCAGCTCAGCCACCCCTCCTCCCCTTACAGCAGTGACTTAGCAGCTCAGGCACCCCTCCTCCCCTTACAGCAGTGACTTAGCAGCTCAGGCACCCCTCCTCCCCTTACAGCAGTGACTTAGCAGCTCAGGCACCCCTCCTCCCCTTACAGCAGTGACTTAGCAGCTCAGCTACCCCTCCTCCCCTTACAGCAGTGACTTAGCAGCTCAGCTCCCCCTCCTCCCCTTACAGCAGTGACTCAGAAGCTCAGCTCCCCCTCCTCTTCTTTTAGTAGTAACTCAGTAGCTCAGCCCCCCCCCCCCTCCTTCTCTTACAGCTTGTGGCTCTGCAGCTTAGCTCCCCCTCCTCCCTTACAGTAGTGACTCAGCAACTCAGCTCCCCCTCTTCCTCTCACAGCAGCACCTCTGCAGCTCAGCTCCCCCTCTTTCCCTTACAGCAGTGACTCGGCAGCTCAGTTCCCACGATCCCCCCCCCCCCAGCAGTGATTCTGCAGCTTAACTTCCCCTGCTCCCCCTCCCTGCAATAAAGCATAAGCTGAGCTCCCCTACTCCCAGCATTAAAGAAGAATGACTTCCATCAATGACTCATCCTGCACCCCACCCTTCTGCTGACACTCAGCTGCTCATTCACTCTAATTTCAATAACTCAAGCAGCTCAGCTACTCTGCTCCCCATCTCAGCAGTAACTGAACAGCTCCTCCCCCTCCCTCCCCATCAGTTAATCAGCAGCCCTCCAGCCTTCTAAACTCAAAAGAAAACACAGAGCAAGTCAGTGCTGAGAAGGAGGAGTGAGGGGAGCTGAGCTGCTGAGTAGACATGAAGTGGCTGCAAAAGATCTGCAGCACTTTTTATTTTTAAAGTTTGGATTTTTTATGATAAAGAGAGCACAGAGCTAATGACGTACCTACCCTGTAAGGATCCACATCTAGTTTAATACATACATGAAGGCCAGTGCTTGCTTGCATAAAAAAAGCTAGAAAGGCTTCAATATACATATCTGGAGCTTTATATTCCTATTACATCAATAGGATCTAGAGATGTGTGTTCTAGATACACTCACCGACCACCTTTTTAGGTACACCTGTTCAATTGCTTGGTAACACAAATTGCTAATCAGCCAATCACATGGCAGCAACTCAATGCATCTAGACATGGTGAAGACGACTTGCCGAAGTTCAAACAGAGCATCAGAATGGGGAAGAAGGGGGATTTAAGTGACTTTGAACGTGGCATCGTTGTTGGTGCCAGAAGGGTTGGTCTGAGTATTTCAAAAACTGCTGATCTGCTGGGCTTTTCACACACAACCTTCTCTCAGATTTACAGAGAATGGTCCAAAAAAGAGAAAATATCCAGTGAGCAGCGGATGTGTGGAGGAAAATGCCTTGTTGATGTCAGAGGAGAATGGGCAGACTGGTTCCAGATGATAGAAAGGCAACAGAAACTCAAATAACCTCTCATTACATCCAAGGTATGCAGAATACCATCTCTGAACGCTCAACACATCCAACCTTGAGAAGCAGATGGCCTACAGCGGCAGAAGACCACACCGGGTGTGATGTCACTTCTGTCAGCTAAGAACAGGAAACTGAGACTACAATTGGCACAGGATCGCCAAAATTGGACAATAGAAGATTGGAAAAACGTTGCCTGGTCTGATGAGTCTCGATTTCAGCTGCGACATTCAGATGGTGGGGTCAGAATTTGGTGTAAACAACATGAAAGCATGGATCCATCCTGTCTTGTATCACCGGTTCAGGCTGGTGGTGGGGGTGTAATGGTGTGGGGGATATTTTCTTGGCACACTTTGGGCCCCTTAGTACCAATTGAGCATGGTTTAAACACCATGGCCTACCTGAGTATTGTCACTGACCATGTCCATCCCTTTATGACTGCAGTGTCCCCATCTTCTGATGGCTCCTTCCAGCAGGATAATGCACCATGTCACAAAGCTCCAATCATCTCACCACTGGACAATGAGGTCACTGTACTCCAATGTCCTCCACACTCACCACATCTCATCCAATAGAGCGCCTTTGGGCAG
This sequence comes from Aquarana catesbeiana, assembly GCF_042186555.1. Taxonomy (NCBI): domain Eukaryota; kingdom Metazoa; phylum Chordata; class Amphibia; order Anura; family Ranidae; genus Aquarana; species Aquarana catesbeiana. Next base: position 306,331,662 of record NC_133332.1, on the reverse strand, counting down.
TGGCGGCTGGTGCTCAAAATTTTTTGGGGGGGAGCAAACAAACGAAAAAATTATGAAAAATACTGAAAAAAACCCATCAAATGCAGCCACTGTGCCCGTCAAATGTCGCCACTGTGCCCAACAAATGTCGCCACTGTGCCCGTCAAATGTCGCCACTGTGCCCAACAAATGTCGCCACTGTGCCCGTCAAATGTCGCCACTGTGCCCAACAAATGTCGCCACTATACTGGTCAAATGTTGCCACTGTGCACGTCAAATGCCGCCATTGCGCCCGTCAAATGCCGCCACTGTGCCTGTCACATGGCGCCACTGTGCCCGTCAGATGCAGCCACTGTGTCTGTCAAATGCAGCCACTGTGACCCCTCCACCCGCCCACCCGCTCGCTGTCTGCCCGGCCCTTAACCCATCTTGGTGGCGGACCAGGCAGCGGGTGATATGGGACGGTAGGAGGAGCAGCGGGTCAGTCGGCGGCTCCTGTGTCCTCCATTTGTCTCTTCATGTCTCCTTCTTGCTAGGCGTCCAATCGGAGCGCCTGTGCCTTCAGCCAATAAGGTGACGGGTATTAGACCCGAGCCTCCCGATTGGCTGAGAGGCGGTTTAGTGTTAGAAAAGCGAATATTCATTTGTATTTCTAAGACACCTGGGTGGACTCCAAGCGCAATACTCTGCGCTCCGAGTTCACCTTTTTTGAAGCCTATTAGAACCTATGGCTCTAATCAAGTGATTAAAAAAAAACACCCCCCCCCGGCGCTGTAATTTAGGCGCCCGAAAAGGGGCCGGACGCCTGAATAGGGGGGTGGCTACAGCGGCCATGGATAGATTCATGCTTTGCATGAATCTATCCATTGTACACAGAGGGGGCAGCATGACAGAGGGGGCGGCCAGGCAGCCGCCACTGCCTTTGGGATGTGGTGGAATGGGAGATTGGCATCATGGATGTGCAGCCGACAAATCTGCAGCAACTGTGTGATGCCATCATGTCACTATGGAGCAAAATCTCTGAGGAACGTTTCCAACACCTTGTTGTATCTATTCCACCAAGAATGAAGGCAAAAGGGGGTCAAACCCGCTACTAGAGAGGTGTACCTAATAAAGTGGCCGGTGACTGTATGTCCTTATGTGTTCCTCTAAAACAAATATGCCCAGTGTAGTATCCATGGCCTGTTCTATACAGACAAGCATTCATTCTGTTGATACCATGAAATCGATTTTCAGGGCAGGAATGCTAATAAATTTTTCATCCTTCACGCTTCTCAAGTGCCCGGCGTATCTATAGATGAACTACTGCGGTAAAATAAATTCATTTCAAGAGACTAAAATAATTTTAGTGTATTTTTTACGAAACACATATGGGTTTGATAAAAATATGCACTAATATCGTGTGACATAAAAAATACAAAAAATGCAAATGCCACCATTTTATTCTCCATGGCCTCTGCTTTCAGAAAATACACCATGTTTTGGGGTTTTAACTAATCTGCAGGCCTCAAATGATGTGAATTTGGTTAATGTGTGTCAGTGGGCACCGGGTTACAAAAGATTCTTGTATCCTACAAACAGCGTTCAGGTACTTCCTGGTAAAGGGTGACAACACTCTGTCTCCGTCTCCCAATGGAGCTCTTGTGTTGTCACCCTTTCAATGGAAAAAACAAGTGGTGACTTCAACACACACTAAAGGAGGTTCACCATTCATCATCTGGAAACCCGCACTGAGAAATGCCAGCCCGCCATCGCTGTACTGCATGGAGAAAAGGGAAGGAAAGGAAGAGAAAGGGAAGAGGAAGGGAGGGAAGGAGAAGGAAAGGAAGGGAAAGGAAGGAGGGGAAGGGAAAGGAAAAGTAAAGAGAAGAGGAAGAAAGGGAAGGAAGGTAAGTGGAAGAAAAGGAGGAAAGGGGAAGGGTGGGAAGGAGAAGAGAAAGAAAAGCAAAAAGGGAGAGGAGAAGGAGAAGGAAAAGGGGAAAGGAGAAGAGAAGGTAAGGGAAGGGGGAAAGGAGAGAGGAAAGGAAAAGGGGGAAGGAAAAATGGAAGGGAAAAGGGGAAGGGAGAAGGGAAAGGAGAAGAAGGAACAGGGGAAAGGAGAAGAGAAGGTAAGGAAAGGGGGAAAGGAAAGGGGGAAAGGAGAAGGGGAAAGGAGAAGGGAAAGGAGAAGGAAAAGGGGAAAGGAGAAGGAAAAGGGGAAAGGAGAAGGGAAAGGAGAAGAAGGAAAAGGGAAAAGGAGAAGGGAAGGTAAGGAAAGGGGGAAAGGAAAGGGGGAAAGGGAAAGGAAAGGTGAAGGAGAAAGGAGAAGGGGAAAGGAGAAGAGGAAATGAGAAGGGAAAAGGACAAGGGAAATGAGAAGGAGAAAGGAGAAGGGGAAAGGAGAAGAGGAAAGGAAAGGGGTAAAGGAGAAGGGAAAGGAGACAGGAAAAGGGGAAAGGAGAAAAAGAAGGGAAAGGGAAAAGGAGAAAGGAAAAAGGGGAAAGGAAAGAGGAAGTGGGAAAGGAAAAAGGGGAAAGGAAAGGGGAAGTGGGAAAGGAAAAAGAAAGGGAAAGGGAAAGGAGAAGGGAAAGGAAATGGAAAGGAGAAGGAAAAGAAGAAGGGAAAGGAAAAGGGGAAAGAAAAATCAAAGGAGAAGGGAAACGAAAAAGGGGAAAGGAGAAAAGAGAGGAAAAAGGGGAAAAGAGAATGGAAAGGAAAGGGAAAAGGGAAAAGAATGGAAAGGGGAAGAAAGTGAAAGGGAAGGAAGGAAGGGAGGGAGGGAGGGAGGAAGGAAGGAAGGAAGGAAGGAAGGAAGGAAGGAAGGAAGGAAGGAAGGAAGGAAGGAAGGAAGGAAGGAAGGAAGGAAGGAAGGAAGGAAGGAAGGAAAGGAAAGGAAAGGAAAGGAAAGGAAAGGAAAGGAAAGGAAAGGAAAGGAAAGGAAAGGAAAGGAAAGGGGTGTATTGATAAAAATGAAGTCTATAGCTGCCTGTAAATTTGTTCTGTGTGATTGGGGCAAAATCAAATGGTCTCAGGTTATATTCTCTGCAGATCGAATGTTATTCATTGAACAAAAACATGTGTGAATAGGGGGAAAAAATACCATGTTTTGGCCTCTAGGGTCATTGGAAATAAATATGCTCCTCAGCTCCATCTAATGGCCAAAATGTAGTATTTTTTCCCACTCATTTTTTCAATGAATAACGTTCAATCTGCACAGAATATAACCTGAGATCAATTCATTGTACCTTATTCGCACAGAATAAATCTACTTACAGATTCGCTGGATGAGTAGCCATGTGGATTTTTTTACAATATCACCACAGTTTATATAAACTTTCATTCTGAATGGCTGCAGTTGCTGGTTTGTTGTTGACTCTGCTGCTTTTTTTGATGAGATTTTTATTCTTTTTATAATAAAAACATGTTGGCAGAAACTATGGCAAAGTACAAAGTGAAGCTGCGCCTTCAGGAATGCGAATGATGTCACTAGCGTTCCAGTGACTGAGAATGGCGACATACTGACGTCATCTCGGTGGCAGACGGAATGAAATATGTTAAAAATGAATCTCGATTGAAGCCAAGAGTACAGTTTTACTTTTGCGTGAAATAAAATAAATATGCTATAAAATTGCAGGGGCCAGGCACACCCTTGGATTTTGTCAATGTGCCAAAATGGCAGGAGACAGACTGGCCTGATATGTGCAATGTAAACTCGGTAGGGATAAGCGAAGCGATTCTGGCGAGTTTTGCTGAAGCACAAAATCTCAGTTTTGCAGTTTTTTTGCTTCTTAGGCAAAATTTGATTAAAAAAAAAAAACAAAACAAAAACAAACGAAAAATAAATTATTCTTGGGTTACAGTTATTAATTTTTTTTTTTTTTTTACTGGGGTATTTAGGTTATTTTCCTTTTTTACTTTATTTTTTTACTTTTTTTGCATTTCAGTTTTTTCCTTTTTTTTAATGTACTGGATCATTAGTTGTATTCTGTCTCTTAATTTTTTTATTGAGCTTACTTAAATTTCTGGAAAAACAAAAAACACTAAACAAGGGGCATTTTTGGAACAAGAACAGGTTCAGGCTAGATAAAGAAAACCCTGCAAACCTCAGCCCACTGCACCTATAAAAAAAAAACAATACTTGTATATCACCTTCGTCTTGAACTCCAATGCATTTAGAGGGAGTGGCTATTTATTTATTAATTTATGCGTTTTGGAGAGGGTTCATTTTTCTTATTTTATTTCTTGTGTATCCATCTATCTATTAAAAATATAATATAATACACAGTATACTATATATACAATATATCTTATTTTATTTCTTGTATATCCGTCTATTAAAAATATAATATATTGTATATATAGTATACTGTATATTATATTATATTTTTAAAAGATGGATATACAAGAAATAAAATAAGATATATTGTATATATAGTATACTGTATATTATATCCTATTTTATTTCTTGTGTATCCATCTATCTATTAAAAATATAATATAATATACAGTAAACTATATATACAATATATCTTATTTTATTTCTTGTATATCTATTAAAAATATAATATATTGTATGTATAGTATACTGTATATTATATTACATTTTTAATAGATGGATATACAAGAAATAAAAAAAGATATATTGTATATATATAGTATACTGAATATTATATTTTATTTTATTTCTTGTATATCCATCCATTAAAAATATAATAAAATATACAGTATACTATATATATATATACCTGACATACTATATTACCAAAAGTATTGGGACGCCTGCCTTTACACCCACATGAACTTTGATGACATCCCAGTCTTAGTCCGTAGGGTTCAATATTGAGTTGGCCCACCCTTTGCAGCTATAACAGCTTCAACTCTTCTGGGAAGGCCGTCCACAAGGTTTAGGAGGGTGTCTATGGGAATGCTTGACCATTCTTCCAGAAGAGCATTTGTGAGGTAAGGCACTGATGTTGGACAAGAAGGCCTGACTCAGTCTCCATTCTAATTTCATCCCAAAGGTGTTCTATTGGGTTGAGGTCAGGACTAAGACTGGGATGCCATTAAAGTTCACGTGCGTGAAAAGGCAGGCGTCCCAATTCTTTTGGTAAAATAGTGTGTTATATATGTACCGGTATGTATGTGTGTGTATATATATATATATATATATATATATATATATATATATATATATATTTTTTTTTTTTTTTTTTTATTATTATTTTTTTTTCTTCTTTCATTTTTTGTCTATTGTGTTGTACCATCACTTTGAATTTTTTAATTTGACTCAAATTTCTGAACATTAGGGACCTTTTTTTTTTTTTTTTTAACAAGAACAGATCCAGGCTAAATGAAGGGAACCCCATAACCCTCAGCCAATTGCAACCGTAAAAAAAACGCTTCTATACCACCTTCGTCTTGGACTCCAATGAATTTTGACACAGTGGAGAAATGTTGAGGATATCTCTTTAAGTGGACTGATTTTTTTTCTAAAGTGGAAATGCTTAGGTGAATCTTTTTTCTTTTTTTTTTTTTTAGAGAGTGTAGTTATGGAGTTTAATTTTTGTAGGGTGCATATTTAAGTTATTTTTTTTTGTATTCTGCTTTTCTTTGTCTATACTTGATTGCTGTTTGGCACCTTTGCTTTGAAAATTTTTGTTTTACTTATTTTAGGTATCCCTATAGTGCTGATAATCTAAGCAGGGCTTTCCATACATGGTACATTCAGATCAGTCTCTACCCAGAGAACTTACAGTCAAAATGCTCGTACACACAATCAGAAAACCGTATGATGATCGGATCGTTAGTACACAGCTTTCGAGAGCCGATCATGACAGTTCATCCAATAGTATCCAAAAGGCACAAACACGAACATTTTTCCCGTACAATACCAGATCGTATAATTTTAGTCTAATCAGTACAGTTGTTGACCGAAAATACAATACAAACACAACTACAACACATCACTTCCTAATTTTTATTCTGTCATACGAGAATTTTCGTAACTTTTATTTTCGATATGAGACTAGCATGAAAAAAAAACAGAAAAAAAAAAACAAAAACAAAAAACCAGAAGATCATTCTTCTGATAATTTGTGTTTACGAGGCAAAAGGTTCCCAACTTACCTACAAGGACCAATTAGCTTACTGGTAGGTCTTTAGAGCCTGGGAAGAAGCCCAGCCTGCTGCCCCCCTGAAAACCACCTTCACCTTGAACTCAAATGCACTTTTCCAAATCCTGAAATGGTGATGAAATCTCCAGACTGTCATCAAGATGAGCTTTCACTTAGGGTAGCATTGTGGCTTGGTGGTTAGCACTTCTGTCTTGTAGCACTAGGGCAGGGGTCTCCAAACTTTTCAAACAAAGGGCCAGTCTACTGTCCTTCAGACTTTAGGAGGGCCGGATTGTGGCCAGTGGGGGTAGAAAATGTTCTGGGCCCAGCATCAATGAGAATAAATATGGCCTCAGGGTTGGTGGTCAGCAGGAGGGGTAGTGCCCCATTATTGGTATTAGTAGGAGGAGTAGTGCCCCATTATTTGTATTAGGAGTAGTGCCCAATTATTGGTATTAGCAGGAGGAGTAGTATTCCATCATTGGTATCAGTGGAAGAAATGGTGCCCCATTGCTGGTATCAGTGGGAGTATTAGTGCCCCAAGGGCCGGATAAAGGCTAGCAATGGGCCACATCTGTCCCTTGGGCCGCAGTTTGGAGACCCCTGCACTAGGGTATTGGTTCTAATCCTGGTAGGTCTATAGCAGCCTTTCTCAATCTTTTTACCCAGAGGAACCCTTACATTAAAATTCATGTCTCAAGGAACCCCTGCTAAGATTAGTCTATTAGTGGACATTAGGAAAACACCCCTTACATTGGTGGCCAGTGGGAAGAAAGTCCACTTACAGTGGTGGTTAGAGTGCACACTAAATCCGCGTACACACGAGCGGAATGTCCGACAGAAAAAGTCAGACGGAATCTTTTCATCGTCTATTCAGATCGTGTGTAGGCCTCATCGGACTTTTTTTTCCGAATATTCTGACGGACCTAGAAATAGAACATGTTCTAAATATTTCCGACGGAACAAATTCCTACCGTCTGTATGCTGTTCCGACGGACCAAAAACGACGCATGCTCTCAAGCAAGTACGAGACGGAAGCTATTGGCTACCGGGTATTGAACTTCCTTTTTCTTGTCCCGTCGTACATGTTGCACGTCACCTCGTTCTGGACGGTCGGACTTTGGTCGGACTTTGGTTTGACCGTGTGTAGGCAAGACTGCTTGAATGGAATTCCGTCGGAGTTCCGTCGGAAAAACCTTCGGAGTTTATTCCGACGGCAAAACCGGTATTGTGTACGCGGCATTACAGACAGCTTTGAAGATCAGTGGTGTCATGCTACTGGCTCTGCCAAGTGGTGATGGACCTGGATCTATGAAGGCACCTTCACACGGGAGGTCAATTATCCACAGCTCAAGGAACCCCAAGCAACTTGTTGAGGAACCCTAGGGTTCCATGGAACCTTTTTTGAGAATAGCTGGTCTATAGCCTGCATGGAGTTTCAAGGTTCTCCCTATGTTTGATGAGGATGCTGGTGGCCAAATACATGTTTTTTTTTTTTTAATGATGTGTTCCCTTTAAAGAACCCAGACACTAAAGAGATGATGTGTACAAATGTTCATGGGTTTATATTTAGTGCCGCTTAATTGCTGTAGTCAGCCAACACACAGCCCTATGACTACTCCATGCCTGATAAGCATACTTCCCTGAATTAGCAGCAAACATTCATTTTTTTTTTTTTTTTTTTTTTAGGAATTCAATCAAATTAATGACAGTCTGTGCCTCAGTGGCTGAAATGAACAGTTAATCACTTCAGCCCCGGAAGATTTGGCTGCTCAATGACCAGGCCATTTTTTGCGATATGGCACTGTGTCGATTCAACTGACAATTGCGTGGTCCTGCAACGTTGCACCCAAACAAAATTTACCTCCTTTTTTCCCCACAAATAGAGCTTTCTTTTGGTGTTATTTGATCACCTTTGCGCTTTTTACTTTTTGCGCTATAAACAAAAGAAGAGCGACAATTTTGAAAAAAAACACAATATCTTTTACTTTTTCCTATAATAAAATATCCCACATTTAAAAAAATAATAATAATAATTTTTCCTCAGTTTAGGCTGATATGTATTCTTCTACATATTTTTGGTAAAAAAAAAAATTGCAATAAGTGTATATTGATGGTTTGCGCAAAATTTTTAGCGTCTACAAAATAGGGGATAAATTTTTGGCATTTTTAAAATGTATTTATTTTTTACTAGTAATGGCGGCAATCTGCAATTTTTAACAGGACTGCGATATTGCGGCGGACAAATTGGACACTTTTGACACATTTTAGGGACTATTGACAATTATACAGCGATCAGTGCTATACAAATGCACTGATTACTGTATAAATGTCACTGGCAGGGAAGGGGTTAACACTAGGGGGCGATCAAGGTGTGTTTTAACTGTAGGGGGGATGGGACTGTCTAGGAGGAGAGAGAGATCTGTGTTCATACTTATTGGGACACACGATCTGTCTCCTCTCCCCTAAGAGAACCAGGATTTGTGTGTTTACACACACAGATCCCGATTCTCGCTCTGTCACGAGCGCACAGCGGGTGCCCAACGGTCATTGCGTCGCATCTGCTCCGGGTGCACGCGCGGGCCTCCGGTGGCGCGCGTGCGCCGATAGTGGTCAAAAGGCGAAAGTAACGCTATTTATCCCATTACGACCGCAGTAAAACTGCAGTGGCTGGTCGGCAACCAGTTAAAAACAGCCAGATATATTCCAAGTGCATCATAACACAAGGCGTGCAAAGTCTTACAGTTTGTTTTCTTTAGAAAGCAGCCACAGCCCAGGTAAAAAATGCTGTCTCCTGCCAGCGCGCTGCAGAAAAGGACAGTTGCTGTCTGTGGGAGAGCAGTGGTCTCTCTGCAGAGGCCCAACGTGTCCCATGCTGAGTCAGACCTATAGATCTCCAAGGCGCCCCCTGCTGAGTCAGAATTGGAGCTTGCCAATCGGCATGAGATTTACTAAATGTCATGCCCAATGCTGATTGGAGAGCTCAAGTTCTGACTCAGCAGGGGGCGTTTTGCACATCTGCGGAAAAGCCAATGCTTCCGTGCAGAGAGCAAGGGTCCCTTCTCTTGCCTTACGACCCCTTTAAAAGGCCGCTGGGAGGGGATTAATTGAAAGTTAAAATGGGCATTGGGGACAAGGGGTCACCCTTACAGGCTTACAAAGCAAGTAGGAGCATGGGAAAAAGTACTACATACGTCTCTTGGGGGAGAGAACACTGAAAAGAAATTGAAGTGAGAGTCTCCCTTACATCAGGCTCCCCATCAGAGCCCCCCTCACGTCAGGATCTACACCAGAGTCCCCCCTTACAACAGGGTTCCCATCAAAGCCCCCCTTTCATCAGAATCCCTGGTTACATAAGGGGAGACCATAGGCAGCTTATGTGCCCCATCAGAGTCTCCCTTATATCAGGGTTCCCACCAGAGTCTTCCTCACATCAGGGTCTCCATCAGAGTCCCTGTTGCATCAGGATCCCCACTGGAGTCCTCACCAAATTCTCCTCACATCAGGGTCTAAACCAGAGTCCCCCTCACATCAGGGTCCCCATGGGAGTCCCTCTTACATCAGGGTAACCACCAGAGTCCCCCTCACATCAGGGTCCCCATCAGAGTCCCCCTTACATAACGGTGCCCACCAGAGTCCCCCTCACATCAGTGTCCCTATCAGAGTCCTCCTTATATAAAGGGTCCCTGTCAGTGTCCCCCTCACATTGGGGTCCCCATCAGAGTCTCTCTTACATCAGGGTCTCTACCAGAGTCCCTGTTGCATTAGGGTCCCCATCAGAGTCCCCCTTACATCATGGTCCCCACGAAAGTCCCCCTCACATCAGGGTCTTTATCAGAGTCCTTGTTGCATCAGGATATCAATCAGAGTCCCCCTTACATGAGGGTCCCTATCAAAGTCCCCCTTACATGAGGGTCCCCATCAGAGTCCCCCTTACATGAGGGTCCCCATCAGAGTGCCCCTTACATGAGGGTCCCTGTTAGTGTCCTCCTCACATCAGGGTCCCCATCAGAGTCTCCCTTACATCAGGGTCTCTGCCAGAGTCCCTGTTGCACCAGGGTCCCCATCAGAGTCTCCCTTACCCCAGGGTCCCCACGAGAGTCCCCCTCACATCAGGGTCTCCATTAGAGTCCCCAATGCATCAGGATCCCCATCAGAGTCCCCCTTATATCAGGGTCCACACCAGAGTCCTCCTCACATCAGGGTCTCCATCAGAGTCCATGTTACATCAGTGTCCCCAACAAAGCCCCTTACATCAGGGTCCCCACCAAAGTCCCCCTTACATCAGAGTCTCCAAAGTCCCCCCTTATATCAGGGTTCCCCACCAGAGTCCCATCAGAGTCCTCCTCACATCAGGATCCCCATCAGAGTCCCCCTTACATTAGGGTCCACACCAGAGTCCCCCACTTATACCAGGGTCCCCATCAAAGCCCCCCCTTTCATCAGAATCCCCGGTTACATAGGAGGAGACCATAGGCAGCTTATATGCAATCTGTGCACCCTAAACCCCCGAAGACACGATCAGAAATTGGTACAAAAAAACACAGCTTTCGAAGCGATTGTACAATAATCCAATTGTTAGTACACAGCTTTCTTCCGAAATTATCCGAAGGCACAAACAACGTTTTTTCTTGTATAATACCAGATCGTACGATTTTCATTTAATCAGCACAGTTTTTTTCCGAAAATACAATACAAATACAATACAACACATTACATAACTTCCCAATTTTTATTCTGTCATATGAGACTTTTCTTACTTTAGTAACCTCTTCATTTTCGATATGAGACTAACATGCAAAAAAAACCCGTATGATCATTCCTCCGATAATCTCATTGTGTGTGCTAGGCTTAAGGATAAGCCTCTATCCCTAGCTGCAGGCTAGATAAAATATTTCAATTGGCCAGGAATATCCCGCCAGCCATAGTTTGGAGACCCCTCTAACGCAACAAATAAAACTAATCAAGTTTAGCGCATAATGGATACTTCAAGAGCCTGCTCACGCCACATTGGATGCTATTAGAATTACAACCACTTCTAATGAAACAGTTCTGCCGCACATGGAAAGGTGGAGTCCTTCCTTAATCCACAGTCAGGTCCTCGCAAAAGATAATGCTTAGAGCTTCCAAACCCAACACAAGTCCTCTTAAGAAGCACAAATAAGCCTGGCGGGGTACGAACCTTGCCTCCTTCCTGAATCCACGATCCCAGGTCCTTGCTAGGCGCCTTCTGCTGGGGAGTCATCTTCATCCTACGCCCCCCGCTGTTCCAACCATGACACCTTCACATCCAGGGGACACGGGAGGGAGAAGTCCCAGGCTGGAGGTCCTGGAGAAGAACCTCTCTAGGTCATGGAGGGAGAAGTCCCAGGCTGGAGGTCCTGGAGAAGAACCTCTCTAGGTCATGGAGGGAGAAGTCCCAGGCTGGAGGTCCTGGAGGAGAACCTCTCTAGGTCATGGCAGGATGCAGGAATGGCAGGCACTTCTGAGAGTTAACATTGACTTCTGTCTGCCTGTTCCCCTAAGCTGAGGGAATGCAGGGAGAGAGTGCTCCACCTCGCAGGCTGACTAAATAAGGACATTCATATAGTAGGCAGAGCTGCTCCTGTCTGCTCACAGCTACAACCTCTCTCAGCTGGAAACAGACAGCAGGCTACAAATACCACAATCACACCCTCCGCCAGCTGGGCAGCACAGCACCAGCTCTGTCTATGGCACTCGCTGCATATAGGGGGCCCCTGACATCAAGGGCCACATATAATATCCAGTGAATATAATGCTACAGAGACTACAGACATCACACAGGGGATGATCAGAGACTGCAGACATACTACAGGAGATGGTTAGAGACTGCAGATATGTTACAGGAGATGGTCAGAGACTGCAGACATGATACAGGAGATAGTCAGAGACTGCAGACATGGTAGAGGAGATGGTCAGAGACTGCAGACATGGTAGAGGAGATGGTTAGAGACTGCAGACATGGTAGAGGAGATAGTCAGAGACTGCAGACATGGTAGAGGAGATGTTTAGAGACTGCAGACATGGTAGAGGAGATGGTTAGAGACTGCAGACAGAAGATGGTCAGAGACTGCAGACTACTACAGGAGATGGTCAGAGACTGCAGACATTTCACAGGAGATGGTCAGAGAGTGCAGACATGATACAGGAGATGGTCAGAGACTGCAGACATGATACAAGAGATGGTCAGAGACTGCAGACATGATACAAGAGATGGTCAGGGACTGCAGACATGATACAAGAGATGGTCAGAGACTGCAGACATTTCACAGGAGATGATCAGAAACTGCAGACCATCTCCTCCTCTTAGTAACCTGCTTTTAATTGGAGAAAACAAAATGCAAGCGCCTTCAAGACCCCCCCTCCCCCCGCCGCTTTATTTGTATCCTATAGAGACCCCTAAAAATGACTGGTGCGACAATGTATATTTTTCTCAGCCAGATCCATTATAAAAGTATAAGCAGAGAAAAGGGATGAACAGCACAAAAATAGTTACAATGTATAAGAAATAAAAGGAGCTCCGAGGGCCACACAAGAAGTGTCAAAGGTTGGGTATCGGGGGTCTATAAGGGAGAAATTACTTTAAAAAATGAATTGTGTGAAAGCCTCAAGCATTCGAACATCCCGGCATTGTGTCTTATCTGCTTAATTCCTATGATCGTCAGCTCCATCTAGTGGCCATAATGCAGTAATTTTCACAGTTGAGATATTTCAGGAAAATAATGCATTATGGCCACTAGATGGAGCTGATGTTCATTTCATTTTAATGAATTTAAATGTAATTTTTTTCCTGAAATGTCATGACAGTATTTGCATGGATTTTGCATTGTCTCCCTGTGTTTGCACAGGTTTCCTCCCCTAACAGAAAACCAACGCAGCTGCACAGTAGCACTTCTCTAGACCTGTATTCCCAGTGTAATTCTCAGTATCTGTTCTTATTCTGTATGTATGGACTCTGCACAGTACTACTTCTCTTGTCCTGTATTCTGGGTGTAATTCTCAGTATTTGTTCTTGTTCTGTATTTATGGAGTCTGCACAGTACTCAGTAATTCTCAGTATCTGTTCTCATTCTGTATGTATGGAGTCTGCACAGTGCAACTTCTCTTGTCCTGTATGTCGGGTGTAAATCTCGGTACCTGTTCTTATTCTGTATTTATGGAGTCTGCACAGTACTACTTCTCTTGTCCTGTATGCCGGGTGTAATTCTCAGTATTTGTTCTTGTTCTGTATGTATGGACTCTGCACAGTACCACTTCTCTTGTCCTGTATGCTGGGTGTAATTCTCATTATCTGTTCTTATTCTGTATGTATGGACTCTGCTCAGTACTACTTCTTTAGTCCTGTATTCCGGGTGTAATTCTCAGTATCTGTTCTTATTCTGTATGTATGGACTCTGCACAGTACTACTTCTCCTGTCCTGTATTCTGGGTGTAATTCTCGGTATCTGTTCTTATTCTGTATGTATGGACTCTGCACAGTCCTATTTCTCTTGTCCTGTATGCTCATTCAGTGTACTACTACTGAAGGGAAGGCTGGAGGTCTGATTTTGAGAAGACGGGTCCACTTTCTGCTCTGTACAATATGTAGAAACAATTACAGGGAAAAGCACAGCGTTCGGTGAAATATCACTAATCTAATACATTTTATGTGTTTTCCACTCCGAATCCCGGCTGATCCCAGCTCCACTGTCCTGGTAATGGCACAAGCCGTGAAGGGACCACACCCCGTCATCGGGGCCAATGCCTGGAAGGGAGCCAACGCTTAACTCTTCATGATTTACAGTATTCAGTACTAACTATGCTGGGAGAACTTTACATCTCTCTTCAAGATCTTTGATGTCTCTTTCAGTTCAGAGATCACGCCCATAGGGTCCCTGGGACATATAAGAAACATAAATATACAGTATATATAAATACACTGTATTACCAAAAGTATTGGGACGTCTGCCTTTACACGCACATGAACTTTAATAACATCCCAGTCTTAGTCCGGAGGGTTCAATATTAAGTTGGCCCACCCTTTGCAGCTATAACAGCTTCAACTCTTCTGGGAAGGCCGTCCACAAGGTTTAGGAGTGTGTCTATGGGAATGTTTGACCATTCTTCCAGAAGCACATTTGTGAGGTCAGGCAATGATGTTGGATGAGAAGGCCTGGCTCACAGTCTCCGCTCTAATTCATCCCAAAGATGTTCTATCGGGTTGAGGTCAGGGCTCTGTGCAGGCTAGTCAAGTTCCTCCACTCAAAACACGCTCATCCTTGTCTTTATGGGCCTCGCTTTGTGCACTGGTCATGTTGGAACAGGAAGGGGCCATCCCCAAACTGTTCCCACAAAGTTGGGAGCATGAAATTGTCCAAAATGTCTTGGTATGCTGAAGCCTTAAGAGTTCCCTTCACTGGAGCTAAGGGGCCAAACCCAACCCCTGAAATACAACTCCACACCATAATCCCCCCTCCACCAAATGATTTGGACCTGTGCACAAAAACGGTCCATAAAGACATGGATGAGCGGGTTGGGGGTGGAGGAACTTGACTGACCTGCACAGAGTCCTGATCTCAACCCAATAGAACACCTTTGGGATGAAGGATGAATTAGAGTGGAGATTGCGAGCCAGGCCTTCTCATCCAACATCAGTGCCTGACCTCACAAATGCGCTTTAGGAAGAATGGTCAAATGATTTATATTATATACACACACATATATATATATATATATATATATATATATATATATACATACATATATAGCAATAACTCTCGGTGGAGCTGCTGGTTTATTATTGGGCCTGTCCTCTCTTCTTTTCACCCCTCTTAAGTTGTTCAATCCCCTTGACACAGCTGTAGTGCAGTGTTGTAATGATATTAGCACCAACTTTAACCCACAATATAACTTATATTTATATTTACCTCTACCTGGGTGATTGTAGCTCCACCTGCAGGAGAAATAACAACACTGCACACAAACTTCTGTAATAACCAAAATAACTTCTTTCTTTGAGTAAATGATATATTTTATATAGAAAGTTATCACAGTGACTACACACCAACGTAGTGTAACAGTATAGTAAATGGTTATAACAAGGGAGCTCCCCCTGCTCTAAACCGTAAAGTCGCTACTCTTTGTAACTAGATGCAGGGCCCTGCAATGAAAGAGATAGTCTTGATGTCTTCAATCTTCGCTAGCTAGAAATTTGTAATTGTAATCCACAGAGGGTTCTTCTTGGGTGTTGCGCAGTGTAAGGTAATACATTGAGACAATTATAATCCAGGAGATTGACTAAGTGTTCTTATACGAAGAAGACAAACATCTAATATCAGTTATTGAATACTGAAATCTATGCGAATGTAATGTTCTCCAACTTAATTTGTTCCGTGGGACTATCAGTCCCAGCAATACTCTGTAACCGTCCTAAGTGTGTGTAGTATTAAACAAAGTTTCGGGTGTTAACCCTCTCACCACACGGGATCCAGGCAGATGGATGTCTCAGTTTCAGCAGTTCTCAGTCAGTATGGAGCCACCACCACGCCGTCACACTGTTCACTAACGACCAGGAGTCCTCGGTTACCTCCCCCCACGGGTCTCCGGAACGATCACTTCTGCTGCTTCAGCACACTGTGATACGATGGCAGGATCCTTGCCGCTGCTCCGCTCCTTCACAAGGTAGGCCGCAACCCTGTGGGACACACACACACCCACAGAGTCCTGCTGGCAGGCCATGCGTCCCAGGAACAAGAGACTTAAGATGGCCGCTCCCAGCACTTTTATACCCTCCCACAAGCAGTTCAGTTCTTCTCTTGTCCAGGAGCATTGTGGGTAGGTCACAGTTAATGTTCAGAAGTAAACAATCAATCACTTCCATGTCACTTCTCTTAATCATGAAACATAAAAGTATTGTACCTTTTCAATTGTCCACTAGATGGCACTAGATCAACTTATATTCTTTTATAACATACAGATGACTAAAAACAAAAGTTGTCAGCGCTACACATACATACACACACATATATATATATATATATATATAAATATATATATATATATATATATATATATATATATATTTATATAAAAAAATAATGATTTGCATAAAACATAAAAATCTGTTTGGTATAAGAATATCACTTAACACAAATTAACTTCTTCCCTTCTCCCCATAACTATTATTTTCCTTATTTTTTGTTCAATTTTTCTAACCAAAAATAAATACTCAAATGTTTTTGTTCTACGCGTTTTGTACTGTTTTTTTTTTACAGCAGTGACATTGATGTTATGTGTATAAAAAAATTACTAAAGCGCTGATGTGGATAAGTGTAAAATAGTGAGAAATAATTAAATGATGCAAGCTGTAGCCAATCCAATAGTGCTGTAACACTGTAACTGAAAAACAAATATAAATATTGGTGCGCTCGATTCAACCTCCCACCCTAATAGATAACTAATTGGTACATATACCCATGATGATAAATAATAAGTGCTATACGATCAAAATATAATAATATTCAATACAATTTTTTTCACGTGACATGTGACGCAACGCGTCGGGAGGAGGAGCCAGTGACAGCATCGAATGTGTCTGTTAGCACAGCAGATGCTGTGTGAGTGGTGTTAAACTTCTGACCATTGTAATACAAGTGCTTTAACTACTACATAAATGTGAATGGAATCTACTTATTATACAGACCCTTGTTAGTTTGTAGCATTGCGCAATGATGCGTTCTCTTATCTTTTACATGTGAATCATCATTTAAACTGTGAATTTGAGTGGAACAACAAGCAAGGCACTAGATTGGACAATTTTCTCCAGGACTGACCCCAATTATCAATCAACAGGGATTTACAGCCTAACCACTATTCTATGGTGTTTATTTTAGGGGTTATGGGATCCCTATTTTCTTGTGTATTTTTCACATATATTTATTATATTTTGATTGTATAGCACTTATTGTTTATCTATTATTTTTCATCATGGGCATATGTACCAATTACTTATCTATTAGGGTGGGAGGTTGAATCGAGCGCACCAATATTGACATTGATGTTATATTTGTCAAACCTATCAGCCTGTTATTTTATATATATATATTTATGGTTGGAGCCCTATGTCCGATATGTACATAGATAACACTTATAGTAAAGATAAGACTTAACATCGGAAATAGACCTGAAAGTGTGGACTTACCATATGAAATGGACCTGAAAGTGTGCCTTGGTCTAATGGCCGGTATGCCAAAATAAGGGGGCATACCCTGGTTTAAGAAATGATTATTCTGTAAGAGAAATGAATGAAATGAATAGTTTGAGAAATGCTGTGAAATGGGGATGGGAGGGTGGGTATCGCGCACAGGAAACCGACAAGCACCACAGGTGAGCGGGCTGCTTAAGTACCCCCCCGGGCTCCTCCCATAAATTCAGGCCACCATACTGGCCTTCCTACTTATGGTTGGAGCCCTATGTCCGATATGTACATAGATAACACTTATAGTAAAGATAAGACTTAACATCGGAAATAGACCTGAAAGTGTGGACTTACCATATGAAATGGACCTGAAAGTGTGCCTTGGTCTAATGGCCGGTATGCCAAAATAAGGGGGCAAAAACATTCAGGTAGGGTTATAATTTTATTGGTTTTCAGTTATTTATTGAGCCAATTTGGAGAATGCCTGTGCCATCTCTGTTTGTGGATTGGGAATATACCGGGCGAAGCAGGCTGATTTCCACCTGCCTAGTCTTTTGATGATGTGGTCTGGAACCCCGTGGCGGGACGCCGAGGAGGCTGCTCCGATGCGGAAAGAGTGTCCGGAATACTGACTAGGGTTAAGGTGAAGAATGCGGAGAAGTATCCTTATGTGTTCCACAAACTGAGAGGCGTTTAAGGGTTTAACTGGGAATGGTAGAAGGGGACTGCTGTCTGGTTGCTCAGGCAGTAGTGACAGGAGTCGGTTGAGTACGGCGACTGGACACCAGCTGTTGTTGGTTTTGTAGAGGTGAATGTTCACTCCTGAGCCCGTTTGCTGGGTTTTAGAGACCTCGAGGTGCAGGATGAAGTGGTCTTGGTATCGAAGCAAGTGTCGTCTGCATAGTACTTGGTCTGTGGGTTTGTTAGAGGTGAATTCGCCAGGCCGCAAGAACCCATAGTAAGCTAAATATATGGCTGCTTGTAAGACCGTGCTGGGGAGCAGACCGAATGGCGAAGTAGCCAGAATAGTTGACATGTCCCTAAAGATGGGTCCCGTAATGGGCAAGCGCTTAGTGCTGATGACCGGTTGTTGTTTCTGAATTCCCCTTAGAATGGCTCGTATAGCGTGAGATGAGAACAGTGACGATTTCGTGGGGTCTTCAAGCGCCATGAAATGTTGAATGCCGGCTAGGTATAGCCGGATGGTATTGTAGGATAAGGCCAGCTGCGTGTGGCAGTGTGCAGTGAAGGCCAGTACCTGTTTGATATCTGTTGGTCCTTTACGGCAGGACGTGAGGAATTTATTAAAGGACTTCCAAGCTGTCTGGTAGGCTTTGAGTGTGTTGTGGGAGAGGGAATGATTTATGAGTTGCGTAGCTCCGTGTAGATGTTGAACTAGTCCAGGGTCAGTTGTGACCAGACAGGGATAGGGGCCGACATTGGATCGGCATCGGGAACCTGTTTGAAAAAGGAGGGATAATTGAAACGTGACAGTGCATCAGCTGCTGAGTTGTATCTGCCGGGAATAAATGTACAGTGTATATTGAACTGATGCTGTAAAGACAGTTGTACCAACCTGCGCAGGAAGGACATGACTGCTAGGGACTTGGACCTGCCTCTGTTGATGATGTCTGCCGTGGCCTGGTTGTCGGTGGTGAAGACTACGGTTTGTCCTGTCCAGTGGTGGCCCCAGAGTTGTGCGGCTGCCACTATGGGATAAAGCTCAAAGAGGGCAGATGTTTGGGAAAAGCCGGGTATCAATAGTATCTGTTGAGGCCAGGGTCCTGAAAACCAATGATGGCCAAAAATTGCCGCGAAACCTGTGGAGGCTGCAGCGTCCGTCACCACCTGGGGTGAATGGACCGAAACCATAGGTATAAATAAAGATATGCCATTCCAGGCGGACAAGAATTCCTCCCACATGGATAGGTCCGCTATAGCTGCGGAGTCTAAATTCAAAATCTGATCAGGGTCTTGAGTTTCTGACAGAAATCTGAGCAGGCGTGATACAAATGTGCGGCCTTGTGGGATAATTCGCATAGCGAAGTTGAGCATACCCAGGAGAGACTGCAACTGTTTTTTGGTACAGCCCTTGGTGTGTGTAAACTCGTGAAGGACTGCCCTAATGCGTGTTAGTTTGTCGGGGGGGAGACTGGCTTGCATTGCGCAGGTATCCAAGCTGACCCCGAGAAAGGTGATGATGTTTGCTGGGCCATCAACTTTGTGCTCGGCGATAGGAACATTGAGGTTTCCAAAAATTACTCTAAGTTTGTCGAGATCTCCTGGGGGCTTGCTGGGCGGTTCTATCAGTAGGAAGTCATCCAGATAATGGATGACTTCATGGCATTGACCCTTGTGTAATAGTATCCAAACGAGGGACTGGGCGAACGTGTCGAAGAGCCACGGGCTACTCTTCGAACCGAAGGTGAGTTTTGTAGCAAAATAATATGCTTCCTTCCATTTGATGCCATGCCAGCACCAAAGGGATGGGTGGATGGGCAGGAGCTTGAAAGCATCCGAGATGTCGGCTTTGGAGAGCCAGGCACCTGTGCCTGCTTTGATGATCGCTTGTATTGCCATGTCCACGGAGGAATATTTTAGGGAAAACTCTTCGGAGGGGATCAGGGAATTGAGACTGGGTATGTGGGAAGAATGAGGCGCAGACAGGTCGTACACCAAACACAATTTATTTGAGAACTTGCCCTTGACAAGCCCAATAGGGCTGACTCTCCATGTGCTGAAAGGGGGGCAAGTGAAAGGGCCTATCACGTAGTCTCGATCTACCTCTGCCTGTAAGAGCTGATCTATGGCTTGTTCGTCAATGGCTGCCGAACGAAGATTGGCACATTCGTGAGTACTGTGGGGTAGTGAAATGAGGCCGGTGTGAAAGCCTGCTGTGAAGCCTTGGATAAGGTAGGTGGCCAGGGAAGGGGTGGGATGTGAAGTGAGATACAGTCCTAACCATAAGAGGTTGATCCGGCTTAGTCATGCCCTCTTGTGTTGCTTGACTTCACACAAATTCCTAGGGTGTGCTCTTTGACATAAGGTGCAGATGTGAAGTAGACGGCACTGGCTGAAGTTGCAGGACCCATAGTTAAAGTTGTTACAGATGGCTGCCCCTCCCACGGTTCGGACTGGGCGTCCGAGTTTTCCACCTGAGGCGTTGGTTCAGGGATCGACTGACCCTGTACTGTACCTGAGGTAGAGGGAAACTCGAAGGGCCGTCTGATCGCCGTATTGGCGCACCAGGTGGCAGTGTGGGTGGAAGACTGGCAAATCGCACACAGAGGTGAGCGTAAGCCGGCAAAGTGGCGGCAGAAGAGCTCTGTGTCCATGAGACTCCAATCTGTCGTAGTCTGGAATTGTACGAGTCTGGCGGCGGCCTTGGCTGAAAAGGAACGATGATAATCGTAAAAGGCGAAACCTCCATACTTGTGGCCCAAGTCTACCACAGTATGGAGATACAAGTCCAGCTCTTCACGCCTGCTAGGGGTGGCTGAGCACAGGACATCTCTGAGCATGCCAAAGGCCAGGGTAAATTCTGGGACTGATAGCTTGCGGTTCAATCTGGGGTCTTTGGCTTTAAGGACCACCGATATGTCGCCCCAGGAGTAGGTTTTATTTTCTGCCAAATCATGCACGGAAATAAGGAGAGAGGCCAGGTTGACGTCCTTGCCGTCCAAAATGTCCTTCCTGATACTGGTTGGGACCAGATGGGAGGGGTAGACAATGGGGCTCGAGCCTGAGGTACCTGCAGGAAGAGGTGTCAAGGTTTGAGTTGCAGTTGGATCGGGGACAGCCGTGGCTGGTCGGGCCTCCAGAAGTGCAACCCTGGTTTGGACGTCTGCAACTGAGGTGGATAGAGATGACACCATCGTGTGTAATTGCGAGATGGCCGATGATATCGACTGGAGGGATGCCTGTTGGGTACTGGGTCCTGCTGCTGGTGGGGGAAAGAGGAGTTTGAAGAGCTCGC
The DNA here is from genome assembly GCF_042186555.1 of Aquarana catesbeiana. Lineage (NCBI taxonomy): Eukaryota > Metazoa > Chordata > Amphibia > Anura > Ranidae > Aquarana > Aquarana catesbeiana. The sequence continues at coordinate 306,310,418 of NC_133332.1, read as the reverse complement.
CTTTCCTCGCTATGGCGGGGAAGGGGACACCTCTGCGTCTGAGCTCTGCCGTCAGTTTGGGGATAGTCCATCCCCTGAGGGATTGCACGCTGCCGCTTTCTGAGACCGGAGAAGGTGACAGAGGGGCCGTGAAGTCTTCGCTGCCGGCCTGGGACATGGTTGCTCTGGTGAGGATCTCTTGAGCTTTATTTCCTGGTTGACTGTAACCTATTGGGGGTGACATGAATTTCAAGTTTTTCCTTTGATCCGCTGAGACATACTTACCCGACTTATTCTCCCATTCCCCTTTTTTTTTTTTTTACCTGGGGGGATATCGTCCAACCTGGTGCAGGGTGGACCTACTGAACTTTGACTGACCTGAGGAAAATGAAAAGGTGACAATTCGTGAAGGGATTGCTAACTAACTTGAAGCAACGATTTGTATGGTGCTTGCAATCTTGTGACAATGAAATGATTCGAAATGTTTGCCTTGATTATGAATGCACTTCCATGACAGAGGTCCGGCCTGGTCGTCATGATTTATTCGACCGTGAACCGGGCTCTGGAGCATGTATTGAAATGAGGCAACTGAAAACATTGGTGCACCCAGGACGAATCGGTGCCTGTTTGATGCATCTGGATTCGAATCGGAGCGCAGTATGAAATGAAATGAGAGAAATGATTATTTTGACCGAGGCTCGAATTGGTTGTGCCGTGTTTGCGACTGGCAACCAACCGAGCTCTGGTATAGGTATGAAATGCGATCGGAACCAGCGAAGCATTTCGTGACGAATCGGTGCATGTCAGATGCGACTGGTTTCGGAACGGTGATGCGTTGTGGGAGTGAAATGGTAGTAATTGCATGACAGAGATATGGATCAATCCCCCGATGTCTGCGACTAGCTATGATCCGGACTCTGGAGCATGTATCAGAAATGAGGCCGAGCCCTGGGGCACGCCGTAATGAATCGGTGCATCGAAGATGCGACTGGATTCGAAACGGAGCGCGGTAAGTGAGGATGTAACATATCGTTTACCATGACGGAGGCTCGAATCGGTCGTGCTGTTGTAGCGACTGACTGCGAATCGGACTCCGGAGCATGTACTGAAATGTGGCCCATCCTGGGGCACGCCGAGACGAATCGGTGCATTTCCATGCGACTGAATTCATGTCGGAACGTGATACGTGGAATGAAATGATAACCATGACAGAGGTACGAATGACTGATAATAACGTAACTCTGGAGCATGTATAGAAATGAGGCCAATCCTGGGGCACGCCGAGACGAATCGGTGCATTTCCATGCGACTGAATTCATGTCGGAACGTGATACGTGGAAATGAAATGATAACCATGACAGAGGTACGTATGACTGATAAAACGTAACTCTGGAGCATGTATAGAAATGAGGCCAATCCTGGGGCACGCCGAGACGAATCGGTGCATTTCCATGCGACTGAATTCATGTCGGAACGTGATACGTGGAAATGAAATGATAACCATGACAGAGGTACAAATGACTGATAAAACGTAACTCTGGAGCATGTATAGAAATGAGGCCATAATAACTGGGGCACACCGGAACGAATCGGCGCACCTTTTGGTGCGACTGGATTCGAATCGGAGCGCGGTAAGTGACTGAAATGAGAAATGATTTGAAATGTCAGAAATGAGTCTAGAAATGTTTCAGAAATGAGAAATGGTTGGTATCGAACTGACTTGATTCGATAAATTGCAAATTGCGACTCGCTATGGCTGTCTACCGACGCATATGTATATATTTTTTTTTTTTAAATGCCGACATGCTAGAAATGAAGCGACGTCTGCGTCGCGGTGCTGTCGAAATGGTAACATATCGAAAGTACGAGCGATACACATTGCAGTTGTAAAATGCGAGTGAAAACGAAAATTTGAAATCACGGTCTAGTGACATGATATGAAAACGAAAAGTCCGACGGGACCTTACCTGCGACAGCCAAGCCAGACGCGTGGTACAACTACGAACGAAAACGCGGACTTCGAAAGTTTTGAGTACGGAATATCGAATACGGGAACTTGCGAGGCAAGAACTTGCGGACGCTGGTATATCGAATAGTCGGCCTGGTGACGTATATCGCGCACAGGAAACCGACAAGCACCACAGGTGAGCGGGCTGCTTAAGTACCCCCCCGGGCTCCTCCCATAAATTCAGGCCACCATACTGGCCTTCCTACATATATATATATATATATATATATATATATATATATATATATATTTTTTTTTTTTTTTTTTTTCATCAGTGACATTGATGATATATTTTTTACACATATCAGCCTGGTATTTTTTTTTATGTTCAGAATTACTAAGAGAACAAATGTCATTTAAACTTTTTTGTTCTTTTTTTTTATATGTGTCACAACAAAAAAAATCTATAAATAAGTAAGTAAATAAGTAAAATCGAAACAAAAACTTTCATTGGTAAATAACTTTGCAATGACCCCAGAATCATAATGTTGGTAAAATGTTGATGTTATAGTTCGCAAATATGTCTGGTATTTATTTATTTTTTCACTAAGGAAATAAATAAAATAAAGAATGAAACAATTTAAATTATATATATTTAATCTTGAATATTGTTGGAGAAACAAATGTTATTTAAACTTTTTTTGCTCTGCATGTTTTGTTCTATTTTCTATGTGTTGCAAAAAAATAAATAAAAAAATCGGTAAATAAATAAGATTGCAAATAAAAAACACTTTATTTTATTGGTAATTACCTTAGCAATGCTTCACCCCAGAATCATAACGTTGGTGTCATTTTAAACATGACAAATTGCAGAATAAATTGTACATTTTTTTTTATCTATAGTACAATATTTTTTTTTTTTAAACAAAACTGAACAATGTAGAGGATCCACCCCTCATGAGTGGCGGAATACCCGGGGACACCCCCGATGTACTCAGGAGACGCAGTTTAAAGCCTGCTTTTGAAGCCGCCCTGTCTCAGCCCCGGGACAGCCAAGATGGCGTCGGTTCCTCACCGCTCTGATACAGTCTGCCTTCCCAGGACAAAGACCGCGGTCTCCCCTTCTCTGCTGCAGCAAGATCACACTGCAGGCGCTCCTCTCCTGGACCCAGCCTCCCCAGCATCCACTGAGTCCTTAATAGGGCGCTTCTTAGCTGACCTGGACTTCTCCCCCATGGAGGCCGGCCCTCCCCAGACACACCAACTACTACAGCCCCGGGATTCGGGCCTACTCCAGCCTGTTAATGTGGCAGACCTGTTCGCCAAGTTTGCTGACCTGTTGGACAGAGGCCTACATAACATGGCTAACAGAATCACAAATGACATTAAAGCGGATCTCCAGAGCATAGGAACTCGCATGGAAATCATAGAGACAAACCTAAAAGCCACCATTTCCAGAACAAACCAAAATACTGCTTGCATACAGATACTGCAGGAGCAGTTAGAGACTGCCAATGCAAAAATTGACAACCTCGAAAACAGAAACAGGAGGTACAATTTTAGAGTCAGAGGGCTCCCTGAATCTTATAAGAACATCCCTGAAACCATTAAATGTTTCATCAAGGTCCTACTACCTGACACTCCGCAGCACAGATTGGAGCTGGACCGTGCCCATAGGGCTCTCAGACCACCTAGAGCTGACGGTCTCCCCGCGACATCGTGGTCAAACCACATTTCTGCTCTGTAAAGGAGGAGGTGATGTGGAAATCAAGAGCCTTGCCCAAAACTGTTTTTCAGGGTCACCACCTACAGATTTTCGCAGACTTATCCCTATCCACTATCCAAAAGAGGAGAGCTTTAAAGCCGTTACTTCAATTCCTGATGGACAAAGAAATCAAGTACTGGTGGCTCTTCCCATTCCAACTCAAATTCCTCTGGATCCCTTCAAGAAGGAGAAAGGCTCTTGCTACAACTAGGTCTCATCAGCCAAGACCCAAATCTTCCACAGCCAGGACTGCATCCTAACTCTGCAAAAAGACAACTCCCAACTAGCCCTCTAAATCCGGTATGGGAATCTGCGAGATCCAAGAAATCCAAGGAAACCATCCCCCCCTGACTTTCCTGACTTAAACATCTTTGCTTGTCCTCCCTGACCCTTGCCTGTTCCCAGCTGCCTCCTGGGAGGAATCGCTCTCCCCATTTGTGTCTCATGAGATGGGTATCCTCCTAGGCTGCCCTTACGCCTCGGCCGAGGTGGTCTCATGAGGGACCCCACTCAGGGATGAGAACACTTCAAACACTGTGTTAAACACGCGTGGTGGATTGCCCCCCCCCCACTCATGGGGGGGAGAGGGGGGAACAAGCCATTACTACTACCCAACTCTAGGGATCTCTGCATCTCCCCCGCTCTACCCCAGAGTATGGTGTCCATTGACTACTCGTATCTCTAAACAATCCCCACCCTTCACCCCCTACCTGTGGGATCTGTTAGTCCTTAAGGATCCAGGTTCATAACTTTACCACCTGAACCTGTTATATCCTTTATTACTGCTCTCTATAGAACATTGCGTACTCATCTCCTAACCTGCCTTAATTTTTCAATATGGTTTGCTCAAGGTGACTTTGTTAATGCCGGGTTCTGTGCCCTTGTTTTGTTTTTTTGTTGTTGTTATTAACTGTATAGTTCACAAGGCCTCTCTGCTGGGGTGGTGTTCATGCACCCCTTCTTGTCTAGTAGAACAGGTACTTACCCTTCTCTAGACAAGCCTAATCCCTGTTTGCTAGAGGGATTCTAGTGTAAACTTTACTCACTGATGGAGGAATCTGTCCCCTCCACCTTACGGAAGACTCTCTTGTCTTCCGACTTTCCTTTCATCTTTCCTTTCCTCCCTCCTAAGCAAGGTATTTACTACGTTCTCTTTACAGGAGTCGACTGGGGGGCAACCCCCAATACTCTCAAGCGCTCTCAGAGGTCCCCATCTGGCATGCGATCTGTCTTGGACCCCGCAGAAGCATGACGGTAAGTGCTGATGGGTACCCGGACCATCCCCCGCCTCTGCTTAATGGCTAACAACCCTCCGGTAAAAATACCCCTCAGGATAGCCTCCCATAATGCTCAAGGACTGAATTCCCCAATTAAACGATGTAAAGTTTTCCAATATCTTCATACCCAAAAAGTTGACGTAGTCCTTCTACAGGAAACGCACTTCCCAAAAAGATTCTGCCCTTCCAATATACATTCCAAATTCCTCTCCTTCGCACTGGCTAATGCTGATAACAAGACTAAGGGAGTGGGCATTTTCATTTCTAAACCTTAAAATCTGAACAAAAGGACCCAGAAGGAAGGTATATACTCTTAGTGGGCGAACTTGATGATCAATTATACTCATTTATTTCATACTATGCCCCCAATAGAAGTCAACTAGCCTTCTTCCAACACATGTTGAAAACTCTAACACCACTGGTAGAAGGCACAGTGCTCTTTGGGGGCGACTCCAACACTGCCTTCGACCAGGGGCTGGACAAGTCCCGACCCCCTGGCAAGCGTCTTACTAGACCCACCAAACAGAGCCTCCGAATAGCCAAATTGCTATTCCAACATGGCCTAGTACAGGGATCTGCAATTAGCGGACCTCCAGCTGTTGCAAAACTACAACTCCCATCATGCCTCTGCCTCTGGATGTCATGCTTGTGGCTGTCAGAGTCTTGCTATGCCTCATGGGACTTGTAGTTCTGCAACAGCTGGAGGTCCGCTAATTGCATATCCCTGGCCTAGTAGATATTAGGAGGGAAGTAAACCCTACTGTTCAGGATTTCACACACTTCTCGAACCCCCACGGATCGTTCGCAAGGATAGATCATATTCTTCCATTCCACTAACAAACAGGGCATACATCAAAGATGTGGTCTGGTCGGACCACTCAGGCAAGCCATACACCCAGTAGGCGTTGGAGACTCAATGAGTCCATTCTGAGCGATCCGATCAGAGCAACGGAAATCGAAAAGCATATCCAAAATGATTTCCTTACTAACGACACACCTGACACTAGTCCCTCCTGCCTATGGGCGGACCACAAGGCAGCACTCAGAGGTCACCTAATCCAAATGCCTCTCAGATTAACAAGACTAACAAAGCGGAAATTGAAAAGTTAGATCAGGAATATACTGCTTTAGCTAAAAAACATAAGAACAACCCAAGATCAGTCCCCACTACTAAATTGGATGCTGCCCAGATGGCATTGAACCTTGCTCTCACCACCAAGGCAGAAAAATGGTTGGAACAGAGCCGGGTTCTACTGTCATGGTGACAGGATAGGTCCTATGCTAGCTGGCAGGCTTTCACCAAAATTTAGATCCCCGGCCCTCCCTAAAATTAAAATTCAAGGCGGCACCCTATCACAGAACCCCCAACTTATCATGGGGGAATTCCAAAATTTCTATAAATCATTGTATAGCGGAGAACACTGTCCTTCTCAACAGGTGATGGATCATTTCCTGAATAATATTCAGACACCTAAATTAGAAGACAGGCATCGTCACAAATTAGACGCCCCTATCTCAGCAGAGGAATTATGCACAGTCATAAAGAATTTAAAATCACACTCAGCGACAGGCCCGGATGGCTTCTCAATACCATATTACAAATCATTTTCCATCACGCTCGCTCCCTATATGGCTTGCTTTTTTAACGCTCTTAGACAGGGGGGACAATTGGACTCCTCACCTAACATGGCCCGTATTACAGTCCTCCCCAAACCAAATAAAGATCCTAGCTCAGTCAGCAACTATAGACCAATATCCCTCATCAATAATGACTTAAAGATTCTGACTAAAATCCTTGCAGACCGCCTGGCTTTCTTTATTAGCTCATACATTCACAAAGACCAAGCGGGTTTTATCCCGGGGAGACAGGGTCCTGATCAGACTGGCCGTGCGATAGATATAATTTCCCTCCTCAACTCTAATTGGGATTAGGGCTTTCCCAGGCAGGGTTGCCTGCTCTCCCTAGACCTCCAAAAGGCATTTGATTTTGTTCATTGGACATATATTTTCAATACTCTACAACGATGTGGCTTTGGAGACTCATTCCTTAATATCATGCATGCCCTTTTTTCATCCCCTTCGGCTCAGGTCCGTCTGCGGGGATTTTACGCGGAATCTTTCCCCATATCTAGAGGCACAAGACAGGGTTGCCTGCTCTCCCCGTTGATCTTTGCCATAGCAATTGAATCTCTGGCAATAGCTATCCGAAACAACTCAAACATCCAGGGCATTCAATGCGGCTCCCGTCATCACAAATGCGCAGTATTTGCTGATGACATCTTACTGTTTATTTATTCCCCTCTAACCTCCCTTCCCAATGTTTGTCGTCTTCTGGACGATTTCTCGCAGAACATCCCAGATCCTCTCCTGGCCAGGCTTAGGGAGAACTTTAGGTTCACCTGGAATGACTCAACAATTACGTACCTGGGGATCAAATGAACCCCCAGGATAGAACTCCTCCATCAAGCAAACTACCCTCCACTTTACCAAAAACTGGAGGAAGACCTAGCTCGGTGGTCTGGGCTCTCCCTATCCTGGTTAGGCAAAATTAATACGATTAAAATGACCTTACTACCCCTTATATTATTTTAGGGCCCTCCCAATTCCTGTTGACAAAGCTTGCCTAAAGCGCTTCCAAGCTAAGATCATCAAATTTATCTGGGGCAAAGGAGGCCACAGATTTTCTAAATCAATCCTGTTTAGATCTAGGATGGAGGGGGGTCTGGGCCTTCCCAATCTGCTTTGGTACTTCCAAGCAGCTCAACTTGCACAAATATCAGCGGTTTATTCACGCTGGGAACAACCCAACTGGATACACATTGAGAGGCAGGCAGTCCCCCTCCATACCTTGGATTATCTCCTCTGGAGCCCTAAGAAACTAAGACCTCTGATCTTATCCCCAACACTTTCACACTCCTTCGTTCTTTGGGATGGCCTGAGAGGCAATAATCAACTGACCTCCCCCATAGAACCACTGAAACACATATTCCAAAATCATGACTTCCCCCCGGGTCTCAACATAAAAGCCTTCAAATGGTGGCTCGACAAAGGGCTGTACAGGATAGAACACTTCCTTAGACCACTGGGCCCGCTCTCTAAGGCATTCTGTGTAAGTAACCTAGAAATGCCAACTTCAGAATTCTCTCAGATCTCAAACTTCTTACATAAAAAGTGCAAAACAATCCCAAATGGTCCTCAAATAACTGCATATGAATTATGGTGTGGCCAAGCCATTGAGCAGAGGGGGGGGAATCTCAGTGGTTTATAAAGCATTATCCTCAGCACAATCCAAGGCACCTTACATGCTCGCCTGGGAAGAAGACCTGTCCCAACACTGGAAACTTGACACTTGGCACAGACATTTTTCTCACTCTTATAAAGGCATCCTTAAGTCCTGCCTCATGGAAGCTAGTGTAAAATTGCTAGCTAGATGGTACCTAGTCCCTTCAAAGCTGGCCGCAATATTCCCATCGACATCACCCCTTTGTTTTCGGGGTTGTGACCTACGAGGTGATATGCTCCATAATTGGTGGACATGCCCCAGAATACGTCAGTTCTGGCACAAGATCTTTTCTTGAATCAGCAAAATTACCGCAATTTCTATTCAGATTTCTCCCCTCATATCGCTCCTTAACTTCCCTGTGCAGGGGGCCTCCAGGAATCCCCAACTCCTCATTAACTTTATCCTTCTGGGAGCAAAGCTTACATTGGCCAAAGCTTGGAAACAACCATCTGTCTCAACACTCTTAGCTAAAAGAAAGATATCCTGGATTATGAACCAGGACAAGATGGCAAGTGTACTCCTGGATCGCTGTGACAAGTTCAAACACACATGGGAGCCTTTGGCAACCTTTGTGGGCATTACTCTCTACTAATGTCCTCGAGAGATTCTCCATTTCGCTCTAACCCCCCCCCCCCCCCCCTCCCCAGTTGACTCCTACATGCTTACTTCTAACCCTATTTCATCTCTTTCTTTTTCTCTCTGAACTCTCTGTTGGTCTTTGGGCCCTGACCTTCACTCCAATGGTCCTAACCAAGGCCGAGGTCAGACATCCTCCAGCGTATAGTCCTGTCATAGGTTATTCTGTATAGCAGCTCTCCAATGTTTCAAAAACCAGATACTTGTTCCTAAATTTTATTCATTATTATGAAATCTGTAGCCTTTCTTGCATTAAGCTTACAATGCTTCTTATACACGGAGGCCAACAGTATTATTTACCAGTTGCTCTTTTCATATTTGGGACCTCCCTAGAATTTCTCACACGTACGAGCAGCTCTTATGTACTACTCGGGCGGGGGTGGTGGGAGACTCTGCTACAGTGTGATCCCTATTAGGGTGGCGGAACCTTCCCCTCCCTCTCCCCAAGCCTGTGTCAACACTTGCTGCACACTAAGAACTCATTGGATTTTCGGTCTCCATGTTTGATTCACATTGTAAGATTTGCCTGTCTTGAGTATAATACGATTGTATGAATCTTTTTGTAATAATCTGTTCTACACACGGTCTTGTTGGTTAACTCAGGGCTCAGGACCCTCATTATATCTAAGTTTATTGATGTATTTCATTTGTTTTGAAAATAAAAATATATTAAAACGAAAAAAAAAAAAAAAAAAAAGATTTACATAAAAAAAAAATTTTTTTTTTTTTTTTAAGACAATATCACTGAACAAAAATTAACTCCTTCCCTTCTCCCCGTACCTATTATTTTCCAGATTTTTTTCCCATATTTCTAACCGTTAATATTTCAACTTTTTTTTGTTGTGCTTTATACGCGTTTTATTTTTTTATTTTTTATTTTTTACAGTAGTGACATTGATGTTCTATTTCTCAAATATGTCTGGTATTTTTTTATTCTTTCAGAATTACTAAGGAAATAAATGTAATAAAAAACTGAATCCGTTTAAATGATCTATTTTCTCTTGAATATTGTCGGAGACGCAAATAAAATCACGTAGCGAGGCTTTGAATGTGAAGCTATCCAGATGTTTTAGTTGCTATTTCTGAGATGTACCAAGGAAAAAAAAAAATGGAACTGTATATTTATCAAATATTCCCCACAGGACGGCTTTGAAGCCCATAGCAGTGGGGGTGTCCGAGGAGGAATGGAGCATGTGTTAGCACAGCGGTGCCCGCAGACACAGACAGGCTAGAAGGCTCGCAGTGGCGCACGTGCAGGGCCAGATGTTACAGTACAGTCAGTTTATAGGAGTCCTCCTGTGGATGGTCATCTTTGAAGCTAGAAACACTAACCTTTAACACAAATATTCATCTCCTGATTGGGGGGTATTGAGATTGGAAATTTACAGGGACAAACAACCTAGGGAGCAAAGGCTAAAGCCAATACTAAAAATAATAAGTAAGCCAATAGTAAAATAAGTATCCATGTCCTGTGGCCACCAGCGCCATCTAGTGGCCATAATGCAGTATTTTCCAATTTACTCTATCCTTTATGAATGATTAACATTCAACTGGGAGAGAAAATAGCCTAATGACACTCATTTTTTCCCCCCATTCACATGGTAATTGACAGTAAATGGCTCCAGAGGGTTAGAAAAGCTCTTTTCGCCTGACTGGACCCTTTTCTAAGCTAGTACAGGAGAGGAGTCTCAACAAAGCCAGCAGTAATAATAATAATTTAATTTTTTTAATTTTAATTTAATAATTATAAATAAGTATTTATTTTCTATGGTCACTGGCTCCATCTAGTGGCCATAATGCTTTATTTTCCAGGTTCAATCTATCCTTTAATTCATTGAACATTCAACCTGGAGAGGAAATAGCCTAATTTTATTGTAAAATGATAATACATTATTCTGATTCTAATGTCAATTATTTTTGCCCCCAATCGCCCAGTAATTTACAGCAAATGGTTCCTATTGGTTAACGAAGCTCTCTTCACCTATTTGGTATAATAATAAATTATTCTAATGTCACTTATTCTTGCCCCCCATTCGTCCAGTAATTTACAACAAATGGCTTTAGAAGGTTAGAGAACCTCTTTTTACCAATCTGGACCCCTTTCTATGCCAAAAAAGTTTACCCTTCCTCTTTGTTTCTCTACAAAGCCAGCAGTAATAATAATAAGTAAGCCAAGTATTCATTTTCTATGGTCACCGGCTCCATCTAGTGGCCACAATGCTTTATTTTCCAGATTCACTCTATCGTTGAATTCATTGAACATTCAACCTGGAGAGGAAATAGCCTAATTTTATTGTAAAATGATAATAAATTATTCTGATTCTAATGTCACTTATTTTTGCCCCCCATTTGTCCAGTAATTTAAAGTAAATGGCTCTAGAAGGTTAGAGAAGCTCTTTTTACCTATCTGGACCCTTTCCTAATCCAAAAAAGTCTACCCTAACCCTTTGTTTCTCAACGAAGCCAGTAGTCATAATAATAAGTAAGCCAATTATTAATTTTCTGGGGTTCTCATTAGACTCCTGATGGTTACAGAAGTTATTTTTACCAATTTGGACCCCTTCCTATGCCAAAAAAGTCTACCAGCTCCATCTAGTGGCCATAATGCTTTATTTTCCAGATTCACTCTGTCCTTGAATCCATTGAACATTCAACCTGGATAGGAAATAGTCTAATATTATTGTAAAATGATAATAAATTATTCTGATTCTAATGTCACTTATTTTTGCCCCCACTCGCCCAGTAATTTACAGCAGATGGTTCCTATTGGTTAACAAAGCTCTCTTCACCTATTTGGACCCTTTCCTAAGCCTAAAAAAAGTCTACCCTAACCCTTTGTTTCTCAATGAAGCCAGTAGTCATAATAAGAAAATCCAAGTATTCATTTCCTGTGGTCATCGCCTCCATCTAGTGGCCAAAATAGCCTAATGACGCATATTTTTTTTTCCCATTTGCCCAACAATTTTACAGTAACTGGCTCCAGAGGGTTGGAGAAGCTCTTTTCACCTATCTGAACCCTTTCCTAGGCCGTAAAAGTCTACTCTAACCCTTTGTTTCTCAACAAAGCCAATGGTAATAATAATAAGTTGGCCAATAGTAAAAAGGTATTCATTTTCTGTGGTTACCTTCCCCATCTAGTGGCCATAATGCAGTATTTTCCCAATTCACTCTATCCTTTATGAATGAATAACATTTAACCTGGAGAGAAAATAGCCTACGACACTCATTTTTGCTCCCATTCACATGGTATTTGGCAGTAAATGGCTCCAGGGGGTTAGCGAAGCTCTTTTCACCTGTCTGAGCCCTTTCCTGAGCCTAAAAAAGTCCACCCTAACCCTTTGTGTATCAACAAAGCCAGTAGTAATAATAATTAAAGTAAGTAAGTAAGCCAAGTGTTCATTTTTCTGCGATCACCAGCTCCATCTAGTAGCCGTAATGCAGTATTTTCCAGATTCACTCTATTCTTGAATTCATTGAACGTTCAACCTGGAGAGGGAATAGCTTAATAACACTAATGGCACTAAGGGATCATTAGGCTTCTGAGGGTTACAGAAGTTATTTTTACCAATTTGGACCCCTTTCTATCCCAGAAAAGTCTACCCCCTTTATATCTCAAGAAAGACAGTAGTAATAATTAATAGGTAAGCCAATTATTCATTTCCTGTGGTCACCGGCTCCATCTAGTGGCCATAAGTCAGAATTTTCCAGATTCACTTTATCCTTGAATTCATTGAACATTCAACCTGGAGTGGAAATAGCCTAATGACGTTCATTTTTGCCCTCATTTGCGCAGTAATTGAGAGTAAATGGCTTCAGAAGATTAGAGAAGGTCTTCAAACCTATCTGGGCCCTTTCCTAGGCCAAACAAGTCTACCCTAATCCTTTGTTTCTCAACAAAGCCAGTAGTTTTAATATTAAGTGATCCAAGTATTCATTTCTGTGGTCACTGGCTCCATCTAGTGGCCATAATGCAGTAGTTTGCACATTCACTCTATCCTTGAATTAATTGAACATTCAACCTGGAGAGGAAATAGCTTATCAACACTAATGGCACTAAGGGTCATCATTAGACTCCTGATGGTTACAGGAGTTATTTTTTACCAGTTTGGACCCCTTCCTATGCCAGAAAAGTCTACCGGCTCCATCTAGTGGCTATAATGCAGTATTTTCCACATTTACTCTGTCCTTGAATGAATTGAACATTCCACCTGGAAAGGAAATACCCTAATGACACTCATTTTTGCCCCCATTATTGACAGTAAATGGCTCCAGAGGGTTAGAGAAGCTCTTTTCACCTGTCTGAGCCCTTTCCTAAGCCTAAAAATGTCTACCCTAACCCTTTGTTTCTCAAGAAAGACAGTATTAATAATAATAATAAGTAAGCCAAGTATTCATTATTCTGTGGTCACTAGCTCCATCTAGTGGCCGCAATGCAGTATTTTCCAGATTCACTTTATCCTTGAATGCATTGAACATTCAACCTGGAGAGGAAATAGCTCAATGACACTAATGGCACTAAGGGTTCATTAGACTCCTGATGGGTACAGAAGTTTTTTTGACCAATTTGGACCCCTTCTTATGCCAAAAGAGTCTACCCCTTTGTATCACCAAGAAAGACAGTAGTAATAATAATAATAAGTAAGCCAATTATTCCTTTTCTGTGGTCACGGCTCCATCTAGTGGCCATAATGCAGTATTTTCCAGATTCACTCTATCCTTGAATTCATTGAACATTGAACCTGGAGTGGAAATAGCCTAATGACGTTAATTTTTGCCCTCATTTGCACAGTAATTGAGAGCAAATGGCTTCAGAGGGTTAGAGAAGGTCTTTAAACCTATCTGGACCCTTTCCTAGGCCAAAAAAGTCCACCCTAACCCTTTTTTTTTTTTTCAACAAAGCCAGTAGTTTTAATATTAAGTGATCCAAATATTCATTTCTGTGGTCACCGGCTCCATCTAGTGGCCATAATGCAGTAGTTTCCACATTCACTCTATCCTTGATTTCATTGAACATTCAACCAGCAGAGGAAATAGCTTATTGACACTAATGGCACTAAGGGTTCTCATTAGACTCCTGATGGTTACAGAAGTGATTTTTACCAATTTGGACCCCTTCCTATGCCAGAAAAGTCTACCGGCTCCATCTAGTGGCCATAATGCAGTATTTTCCACATTAACTCTATCCTTGAATGAAGTGAACATTCAACCTGGAAAGGAAATAGCCCAATGACACTCATTTTTGCCCATATTAACAGTAACGGTAAATGGCTGCAGAGGGTTACAGAAGCTCTTTTCACCTGTCTGAGTCCTTTCCTAAGCCTAAAAAAGTCCACCCTAAACCTTTGTTTCTCAACAAAGCCAGTAGTAATAATAAGTATTCATTTTTCTGTGGTCACCAGCTCCATCTAGTGGCCATAATGCAGATTTTTTTCAGATTCACTCTATCCTTGGCACTAAGGCTCGGTTCACACTGGGGCGACTTGTCAGGCGACCTAGTCGCCTGACAAGTCGCCTCCCGTTCTGTGCTATGGAACCGTTCTAATTGGAGCGACGCAAGTCGCTCCGACTTAGAAAAAGGTTCCTGTATTACTTTGGGGGCGACTTGGGGCGACTTGCATAGACTTCTATGCAGAAGTCGTCTCGCAAGTCGCCCCGCAGTCGTTTGCAGGTCGCCTCGCTGAGGCGACCTGCAAGTCGTGCCGCCCATGTGTGAACCGAGCCTAAGGGTTCATTAGACTCCTGATGGTTACAGAAGTTATTGTTTACCAAGTTGGACCCCTTCCTATGCCAGAAAAGTCTACCCCCTTTATATCTCAAGAAATACAGTAGTAATTATTAATAATAATTAATAATATTAATAGGTAAGCCATTTATTCCTTTTCTGTGGTCACCGGCTCCATCTAGTGGCCATAATGCAGAATTTTCCACATTCACTCTATCCTTGAATTCATTGAACGTTCAACCTGGAGTGGAAACAGCCCTATAACATTCGTTTTTGAACGAATGTACATGCTCTGTGATTTTTTTTTTAAACTAATAATAAATATCCCTCAACTTCTTTTTATTTCTCTGCAGCTTTATTGTCTCTTTATTTCTTTGCAACACCCTTTCTTTTCTGCAAATATTTTATTTTGCACCAATTTGACCTTTTTCATTATTAAACCGTATTTTGAAAAGTGGAAAAAATAAATAAATACCCCCCCCCCCCACCGAATCGAGGAAGAATACACGTGCCTCTTGCATTTAGACACTATTTGAGTCCAGCTTTAATAAATAGGGTCAGTAGTCTATATAGATAATTGCGTGTTTATTTTTATTTGCGAGTTTGGCGCCGTTTCCTCTGATTTTGCAGGTAATGAAAGGTCCCTTTGCATTAAGGAAATGCCTCAACAAGAGAAGTATGCGAAGCCCTCTCTTATAAGGGCCGGGCTTCCTGACACATTCCAGGAGCCAAGACCATCTCGGAGTCGCCTCATTCCTTGGCTGTGACTCATGGCACGGTACTCCCCGCCTTCCGAGGAGACACGGAACATCACGACTGCTGTCGGCGGATCTCAAGAGGACGACAAAATGCATTGCGTAGATAGGAAGTAAAGCCGGGTCATCCACGAGGAAGGCGAGGAAATGACTGCCGGCAGCTGCTGATTGGAAGAGAAGCTTTTCAAAGAGTTGGGTTTAAAAATTGTTTTATAAACAGCGCTTAATTGCTTCATGTCAAAGGCCTTTCTGTAAGCGTTTGTCTACCAGGGACGATTTTTTTTTTTCATATTTTTTTGCACATCTGCATTTTTTGCTAGAAATGACTTTAAACAAATATTTTCTGAAAGCAGAAGCCCTGGAGAGTACAGTGTCTCGAAAAAAGTATTCATACCCCTTGAAATTTCCCACATTTTGTCATGTTACAACCACGAACTTAAAATGTATTTTAGGCCACTTTTCACACTTGTGCAAACTGGTCCTGCGACTGCAAAGTCGCAGGACAAGTCGTTCCCTATGATTTCCAATGATAACCAATTCATATATGTGCGACTTCAAGGTCATGCAGATTTCAAAGTAGTCCCTGTACTACTTTGGTCTGACTTCCATGCGAGTTGAGGTCCATAGACCTCAAGTTTACGCAGGCATTCCCTGAAATGGTGTCAAAATTGCGTCCGTAAAATCGTGCAACTTAAGTCGCAGCAGTGTGAAAAGGCCTTATTGGGATTTTATGTGATAGACCAACACAAAGTGGCACATCATTTGGAAAATTATGTGGAAGGAAAATGATAAATGGTTTTCAAAATGGTTTACAAATATGTGAAAAGTGTGGCGTGCATTTGTATTCAGCCCCCTTTACTCTGATCCTTCTAACTAAAATCTATTGGAACCACTTCCCTTTCAGAAGTCACCTAATTAGTAAATAGAGTCCACCGGTGTGTAATTTAATCTCAGTATAAATACAGCTGTTCTGTGAAGCCCTCAGGGGTTTGTTAGAGAACTTTAGTGAACAAACAGCATCATGAAGGCCAAGGAACACACCAGACAGGTCAGAGATAAAGTTGTGGAGACATTTAAAGCAGGGTTAGGTTATAAAAAATATCCCAAACTTTGAACATCTCACGGAGCTCTGTTCAATCCATCATCCGAAAATGGAAAGAGTATGGAACAACTGCAAACCTACCAAGACATGGCCGTCCACCTAAACTGACAGGCAGGGCAAGGAGAGCATTCATCAGAGAAGCAGCCAAGAGGTCCATGGTAACTCTGGAGGAGCTGCAGAGATCTACAGATCAGGTGGGAGAATCTGTCCACAGGACAACTATTATGCCGCGTACACACGAGCGGACTTTCTATCCTACTTGGTCCGGCACACTTTCCGACGGACTTTGTCCGCCAGGTGCGCCGGACTTTAAAACGAACGGACTTGCCCACACACGCCGGGATTTTCCGGCGGGCTAAGTCCGCCCGTCTTTCCGACGGACTTTCGCCGGAGTTCCGGCGGACTTTCAGAATGAACGGACTTGCCCACACACGGACAAGTCCGTTCATTTTGAACGTGACTCAGGTGCGACGGGACTAGAAAAGGATGTCAATCTTGCCGCTTTTATCGGCTAGATTGACACCTTGCGAGCCCCGTCGCGGGGCATACCAGGCCCTTAGGTCTGGTATGGATTATAAAGGGGAACCCCGCTACGCCGAAAAAACGGCGTGGGGTCCCCCTAAAATCCATACCAGACCCCGATCCGAGCACGCAGCCTGGCCGGTCAGGAAAGGGGGTGGGGACGAGCGAGCGCCCCCCCCCCTCCTGAACCGTACCAGGCCGCATGCCCTCAACATGGGGGGTGGGTGCTTTGGGGGAGGGGGGCGCCCTGCGCCCCCCCCCCAAAGCACCTTGTCCCCATGTTGATGAGGACAAGGGCCTCTTCCCGACAACCCTGGCCGTTGGTTGTCGGGGTCTGCGGGCGGGGGCTTATCGGAATCTGGGAGCCCCCTTTAATAAGGGGGCCCCCAGATCCCGGCCCCCCACCCTATGTAAATGAGTATGGGGTACATGGTACCCCTACCCATTTACCTAGGAAAAAAGTGTAAGTAATAAAACACACCACACAGGTTTTTAAAATATTTTATTAAACAGCTCCGGGGGGGGATCTTCCTCCGGCTTCGGGGGTCTTCTTCCGGCTTCGGGGGTCCCTCCGCTTCATCTTCTCCCGGCGTCCGGTTGGTTCTTCTCCGCTCTCCGGCCTCTTCTCCCGGTGTCGCAGGTCTTCGGCCGGCCCCTCCGCTCTCTTCATGTAGCTCTATTGCGAGCGGAGGTCCGGACTTCTGGGCTTCTGGGCTTCTTGGCTTCTCTTCTCTTCCCCCAGATGTTGACACGACGCTCTCTCCGGCTGGACTGGTCTCTGAGGGCTGCGTTGTGACTTATATAGGCGGAGACCCCGCCCCCATATGATGTCACAGTCCCTGGGCATGCTGGGACTGTGACGTTTTAGGGGGCGTGGTCGACCACGCCCCCTAAAACGTCACAGTCCCAGCATGCCCAGGGACTGTGACATCATATGGGGGCGGGGTCTCCGCCTATATAAGTCACAACGCAGCCCTCAGAGACCAGTCCAGCCGGAGAGAGCGTCGTGTCAACATCTGGGGGAAGAGAAGAGAAGCCAAGAAGCCAAGAAGCCAAGAAGCCCAGAAGTCCGGACCTCCGCTCGCAATAGAGCTACATGAAGAGAGCGGAGGGGCCGGCCGAAGACCTGCGACACCGGGAGAAGAGGCCGGAGAGCGGAGAAGAACCAACCGGACGCCGGGAGAAGATGAAGCGGAGGGACCCCCGAAGCCGGAAGAAGACCCCCGAAGCCGGAGGAAGATCCCCCCCCCGGAGCTGTTTAATAAAATATTTTAAAAACCTGTGTAGTGTGTTTTATTACTTACACTTTTTTCCTAGGTAAATGGGTAGGGGTACCATGTACCCCATACTCATTTACATAGGGTGGGGGGCCGGGATCTGGGGGCCCCCTTATTAAAGGGGGCTCCCAGATTCCGATAAGCCCCCGCCCGCAGACCCCGACAACCAACGGCCAGGGTTGTCGGGAAGAGGCCCTTGTCCTCATCAACATGGGGACAAGGTGCTTTGGGGGGGGGGCGCAGGGCGCCCCCCTCCCCCAAAGCACCCACCCCCCATGTTGAGGGCATGCGGCCTGGTACGGTTCAGGAGGGGGGGGGGCGCTCGCTCGTCCCCACCCCCTTTCCTGACCGGCCAGGCTGCGTGCTCGGATCGGGGTCTGGTATGGATTTTAGGGGGACCCCACGCCGTTTTTTCGGCGTAGCGGGGTTCCCCTTTATAATCCATACCAGACCTAAGGGCCTGGTATGCCCCGCGACGGGGCTAGCAAGGTGTCAATCTCGCCGATAAAAGCGGCAAGATTGACATCCTTTTCTAGTCCCGTCGCACCTGAGTCACGTTCAAAATGAACGGACTTGTCCGTGTGTGGGCAAGTCCGTTCATTCTGAAAGTCCGCCGGAACTCCGGCGAAAGTCCGTCGGAAAGACGGGCGGACTTAGCCCGCCGGAAAGTCCCGGCGTGTGTGGGCAAGTCCGTCCGTTTTAAAGTCCGGCGCACCTGGCGGACAAAGTCCGTCGGAAAGTGTGCCGGACCAAGTAGGATAGAAAGTCCGCTCGTGTGTACGCGGCATTAGAAGAAAACCTGTTATGCCGCGTACACACGGTCGGACTTTCCGGCATACTTGGTCCGGCGGACCAGAGTGTGCCGGACAATCCGCCCGTGTGTGGGCGGCGGCGGACTTTTCCGGCGGACTTCTTCCCAAAAGCCCGCCGGACCTAGATTTTAAACATGTTTGAAATCTTTCCGTCGGACTCAGTTTCGGGCGGAAAGTCCGCTCGTGTGTGTGCTGGTCCGACGGAAAGCCCGCTCGTGTGTAGGCTGGTCCGACAGACCAAATACGACACGAGGGGATGGTATTGCATCTCGCGCTCGCTGCAATAGGAAAAACAAATCTTCCTATTGCGGCGAGCGCGGGGCATACCAGGCCCTTAGGTCTGGTATGGATTATAAAGGGGAACCCCGCTACGCCGAAAAAACGGCGTGGGGTCCCCCTAAAATCCATACCAGACCCCGATCCGAGCACGCAGCCTGGCCGGTCAGGAAAGGGGGTGGGGACGAGCGAGCGCCCCCCCCCCTCCTGAACCGTACCAGGCCGCATGCCCTCAACATGGGGGGTGGGTGCTTTGGGGGAGGGGGGCGCCCTGCGCCCCCCCCCCCAAAGCACCTTGTCCCCATGTTGATGAGGACAAGGGCCTCTTCCCGACAACCCTGGCCGTTGGTTGTCGGGGTCTGCGGGCGGGGGCTTATCGGAATCTGGGAGCCCCCTTTAATAAGGGGGCCCCCAGATCCCGGCCCCCCACCCTATGTAAATGAGTATGGGGTACATGGTACCCCTACCCATTTACCTAGGAAAAAAGTGTAAGTAATAAAACACACCACACAGGTTTTTAAAATATTTTATTAAACAGCTCCGGGGGGGGGATCTTCCTCCGGCTTCGGGGGTCTTCTTCCGGCTTCGGGGGTCCCTCCGCTTCATCTTCTCCCGGCGTCCGGTTGGTTCTTCTCCGCTCTCCGGCCTCTTCTCCCGGTGTCGCAGGTCTTCGGCCGGCCCCTCCGCTCTCTTCATGTAGCTCTATTGCGAGCGGAGGTCCGGACTTCTGGGCTTCTTGGCTTCTTGGCTTCTTGGCTTCTCTTCTCTTCTCTTCCCCCAGATGTTGACACGACGCTCTCTCCGGCTGGACTGGTCTCTGAGGGCTGCGTTGTGACTTATATAGGCGGAGACCCCGCCCCCATATGATGTCACAGTCCCTGGGCATGCTGGGACTGTGACGTTTTAGGGGGCGTGGTCGACCACGCCCCCTAAAACGTCACAGTCCCAGCATGCCCAGGGACTGTGACATCATATGGGGGCGGGGTCTCCGCCTATATAAGTCACAACGCAGCCCTCAGAGACCAGTCCAGCCGGAGAGAGCGTCGTGTCAACATCTGGGGGAAGAGAAGAGAAGCCAAGAAGCCCAGAAGCCCAGAAGTCCGGACCTCCGCTCGCAATAGAGCTACATGAAGAGAGCGGAGGGGCCGGCCGAAGACCTGCGACACCGGGAGAAGAGGCCGGAGAGCGGAGAAGAACCAACCGGACGCCGGGAGAAGATGAAGCGGAGGGACCCCCGAAGCCGGAAGAAGACCCCCGAAGCCGGAGGAAGATCCCCCCCCCCGGAGCTGTTTAATAAAATATTTTAAAAACCTGTGTGGTGTGTTTTATTACTTACACTTTTTTCCTAGGTAAATGGGTAGGGGTACCATGTACCCCATACTCATTTACATAGGGTGGGGGGCCGGGATCTGGGGGCCCCCTTATTAAAGGGGGCTCCCAGATTCCGATAAGCCCCCGCCCGCAGACCCCGACAACCAACGGCCAGGGTTGTCGGGAAGAGGCCCTTGTCCTCATCAACATGGGGACAAGGTGCTTTGGGGGGGGGGGCGCAGGGCGCCCCCCTCCCCCAAAGCACCCACCCCCCATGTTGAGGGCATGCGGCCTGGTACGGTTCAGGAGGGGGGGGGGCGCTCGCTCGTCCCCACCCCCTTTCCTGACCGGCCAGGCTGCGTGCTCGGATCGGGGTCTGGTATGGATTTTAGGGGGACCCCACGCCGTTTTTTCGGCGTAGCGGGGTTCCCCTTTATAATCCATACCAGACCTAAGGGCCTGGTATGCCCCGCGACGGGGCTCGCAAGGTGTCAATCTAGCCGATAAAAGCGGCAAGATTGACATCCTTTTCTAGTCCCGTCGCACCTGAGTCACGTTCAAAATGAACGGACTTGTCCGTGTGTGGGCAAGTCCGTTCATTCTGAAAGTCCGCCGGAACTCCGGCGAAAGTCCGTCGGAAAGACGGGCGGACTTAGCCCGCCGGAAAATCCCGGCGTGTGTGGGCAAGTCCGTTCGTTTTAAAGTCCGGCGCACCTGGCGGACAAAGTCCGTCGGAAAGTGTGCCGGACCAAGTAGGATAGAAAGTCCGCTCGTGTGTACGCGGCATTAGAGTTTGCAAAAAACTTGAGACTGAAGTGGTTCACCTTCTAGCAGGACGACATTACTAAAAATACAGCCAAAGCTACAATGGAATAGTTTAGATCAAAGCATATTCATGTGTTAGAATGGCCCAGTCACAATCCAGACCTAAATCCAATTGAGAATCAGTGGCAAGACTTGAAAATTGCTGTTCACAGACGCTCTCCATCCAATCTGACAGCTTGAGATATTTTGCAAAGAAGAATGGGGCAAAAATGTCCCTCTCTAGATGTGCAAAGCTGGTAGTGACATCCCCAAAAAGACTGCAGCTGCAATTGCAGCGAAAGGTGATTCTACAAAAGTATTGACTCGGGGGGGGGGGGGGGGGGGGGCTGAATAATCATTGCACGTCACACTTTTCATATTTGTAAAAAACGTTGAAAACCATTTATCATTTTCCTTCTACTTCACAATTATGTTTCGCTTTATATTGGTCTATCACATAAAATCCCAATTAAATACATTTACGTTTTTGGTTGAAACATGACAAAATGTGGAAACTGTCAAGGGGTACGATTACTTTTTCAAGGCACTGTAAAATACCGGTAGTTGCCATTTTTTATGTTGCTTGTGTAGCACCCTGTAGTATAGGCAGGGAGCTCCTCACAAATTTACTTGCCAAGAGTAGTTATCCTGGTTGATTGATAGAGATCTATTGATTTCTCCCCAAGTTTGGCCTTGCTGCACTTTTCTCTTCTACTACTAGGTGGCCAGCACTTGGTGGTACTAGACATGAAAAGGACAACTCAAGGTCAGGTTATGGGTAGATGGGGTATCTCAGCCAATTGGCAGGGGTTTTCTTAAATCCCTTGGCCTGCTGGGAGAGCCTAAATATTCGGGTGGAGTCAGGCGTTCTGTGCCACCTGGACGGCTGTCTGGGTGGACGTGTGTCATACACACCGGGCTTCTAGGCCGGAGATTGGGCCTATCCCAGGGGCATCTGGCTGCTAGGCTGTGTGAGGGCCTATCCAGAATTGAGAGCAGAGCAGGGTTGGGATTGCAGCTTGCAGTCCAACCAGAAGTGAAGGTTCTGCCGGCCAGAGAACCTGTCAGTAGTTGGAGGTAGAAGGGGAGCTGTCGCTACGAAGAGACCAATCGCCTTTACCAGGGACCACAGTGAGTAACTGAAGCAAGTACCGGAACCATATTCTCACCGAAAGGGCACAGTGGAGAATTGGGAAACTTCAGGCGGTGATCAAGTCAGGGACCCAACCAGCCGAGGAGATGCTTGCAGAGCAGCCTTGTGTGTCAAGCCAGGGACCGAGCCGGTTAGCAGGAGTGAAGCTTGAGAAGTATCTGGAGTGCCAAGCTAGGGACCCAGCAGGGAAGCGGGGGTGACGCTTGAGGGAGATACCACCGCAAACCTTGGAGGAGTTCAAGGGATTCAGCGTGGGTCTAGTGAGAGACCAGGAGCTCAGTATTGAAGAACTACAAGGAGCAGTTGTAGTGAAGCTGAGAGAACTGTTACGTTTGAGTTAGGAACTGTTAAAGGACTGTTACCATAGCAGACAGCAATCCTGAATGTGCAGATGTGGCTTCTTGCTGGGGCCTTTCCCTGCACAGCTGTCCTCCCATTTAGGTCTCGGAGTCTGCCAATTGAGTTTGCAACTATCTAAGGGTGTCCTGGCCCTAACCCTCTTTCCCCAAAAAATATATAAAAAGGACTGTTAAAAGAAATAAAACCTCTTTTACATCCAAGTGTCTGGCGCCCAATGACTTTCACCATCTTTGCACCCACTATGCCTTTCATTAAATTTATTAAAATTCACGGGGGGTCTGATCAGTAAAATTTTCTTCCATGACTCGGATCCTTCACATCACAAACTCCCTTTTTTACATCAGTGTCCTCATTTCCCCTTCACATCACATTCCCCTCTTTACATCAGTGTCATCAGTCCTCGCCTTCACATTAACACCCCCCCCCATTTACATCACAGCCCCCTTTACTTCATAGCGGACTGTCTTTACATCACAGTGCTCCTCTTTAAATTACAGTTACTCCTTTACAGTAAAACCTCCGTTTACAATACAGCCCCCTTTTATATCACAACCCCCCCTTTATGCCCCCTTCTTTTACATCACAACCCCCCATTTGCATCACAGTCCCTCCCTTACATCACAGTGCTCCTCTTTAAATCACAGTCCCCATCCTTTACATCACAACCTCCCATTTGCATCACAGTGCCCCTATTTATATCACAGCCCACCTTACATTACAGTCCCCCTTTAACAATACAAACTCTATTTACAATACAGCCCCCCTTTATATCACAGCGCTCCTCTTTACATCACAGTCCCCCCTTTAACAGTACAACCTCCATTTACAATACAGCCCCACTTTACATTGCAGCCCCCCCCCCCCCTTACATTGCAGTCCCCCTCTTTTACATCACAACCCCCCATTTGCATTACAGTGCCCCTATTTATATCACAGCCCACCTTACATTACAGTCCCCCTTTAACAATACAACCCCCCTTGATATCACAGCCCCCCCTTTACATCACAATCCCCCTCTTTTACATCATGACCCCCCATTTGCATCACAGTCCCCCCTCCCACATGTACATCACAGTGCTCCCCTTTATATCACAGCCCACCGTACATTCCAGCCCCCCTTTAAGAATACAAACTCCATTTACAATACAGCCCCCCTTTATGTCGCAGTCCCCTTTTTACATCACAGTGCTCCCCTTTATATCACAGAGTCCCCCTTTAACAATACAAACCCCATTTACAATAAAGCCCCCCTTTATATCACAGTCCCCCTCTTTTGCATCACAGCCCCCCCCCATTTACATCACAATGCTTCCTTTTATATCACAGGCCACCTTTAATCACAGTCCCCCTTACGTCACCGTGCTCCTCTTTACATTACAGCCCCCCTTTAACAATACAACCCTCATTTGCAATACAGCCCCCCCCCCCTTTACATCACAGCGTCATTATTCACAATGGAACTCTCCCTTTTAATTTCAAGCTACCCCTCTACATGACAGCCCTCCTTTACGTTACAGTAACCCCTCCCCCTTTATATTACAGTCCCCCTCTTTTACATCACAGTCCCCACTTTACATTACAGCCTCCCCTTTGCAATATCCCCTCTACATTTCAGTTCGTCTTTTACATTGTAGGCCTCCCTTTACATTACAGCGCCCACCTTTACATACATCACAGCCCTGCATTGCATCAGAGTCCCTCCAAACACATCACAGCCCCCCCCCCCCCCCCTTCACATCACGGCACCACTCTTTACAATGCAACCCTCCCCTTTAAATATCAAGCTACGCCTCTACATGACAGCCATCCTTTACATTACAGTACCCCCCCCCCCTTTTTATTGCAGTATCCATTTACATTACAGTCCACAACTTTACATTACAGCCTCCCTTTAAACAGCAGCGTCCCCCTTTACGTTGCACCAATTCCTACCTTACACAGCAGGGCTGGGGGCAGCAGGTAAATCGGGTCTGAATGGGGGGAGGGAGCTTTCCAAGTTTTCCTGATATATAGTAGGTGATTGGTTGCTAGGACCGCCCCGTGTTGTAGCAACCAATCACTGCTAGGCTGCCCTTCTATCCAGACCATCCAGTACTCCTGCCCTTTGCCCCGTTGTGAAGATGACAGTGTCCCAGGACATGGGAGAGAGAGGGGACACGGGCAGTTGAACGGCGTGGCCATGGCGGTCCACACAGACCTGATGATCGGTCCGAGTCTGAACCACGATCTGCCATTTAGTGATGCCTACTTTGCAGGTTATCAGTAGTTGTAAACTTTTCCATATACCCAGTGAAGTGACTGGCCTCAGGTGATACAGAGTTAACCACAAATCCTCCTGCATAAGTTGTATCTGTTTATCTGCAGTCCTCTTCTCTACATCCATTCAAAGCCCAGAATTTACAAAGCTTGTCTTGTGTTCAGAAAAAAGGGTGAAGAGAGCTAAAATTACACTATGCAGAATTCAGTGCATGGAGCTCTGAGAGCTGTCTGAAGGGAAGAGACACCTTCCCCCTCCACACAGCATACAGCAGTAGTCTCCAAACTGCGGCCCTTTGCTTGCTTTTATCCGGCCCTTGGGGCACTATTTCATTCACTGACACCAACAAAGGGGCACAGTTCCTCTCAATGACACCAATGATGAGGGACCATTCTTCCCAATGACACCAATGATGGGTCACAATTCCTCCCAACAACAAACAATGGGGTACTATTCCTCCCAAAGACCAACAATGGGGTCCAATGACACCAATGATGGGGGAGCATTCCTCCCAATGACACCAAACATGGAGCACAACTCCTCCGAATGACACAGAAGATGGGGCACTATTCCTCCCAATGACACCAATGATGGGGGACCATTCCTTTCAATGACACCAACCATGGGGCACAATTCCTCCCAATGATGCCAAAGATGGGACACAATTCCTCCCAATGACGCCAAAGTTGGGGCACTATTCCTCCCAATGACAACAATGGGGCCCAATGACACCAATTATGGGGGACCACTCCTCCCAATGACACCAAAATTGAGCACTGTTCCTCCCAATGACAACAATGGGGCACGATTCCTCCCAATGACGCCAAAGTTGGGGCACTATTCCTCCCAATGACAACAATGGGGCACGATTCTGCCCAATGATGCCAAAAATTGGGCCCAATTTCTCCCAATGACAAACAATGAGTCACTATTTCTCCCAATGACACAATGGGGCACTATTCCTCCCAATGACACAATGGGGCACTATTCCTCCCAATGACACCAATGATGGGGGACCATTCCTCCCAATGACACCAATGATGGGGGACCATTCCTCCCAATGACACCAAAATAGGGCACAATTCCTCCCAATAATGCCAAAGATGGGGAACAATTCCTCCCAATGATACAAATGATGGGGCATAATGCCTCCCAATAACACACATGATGGGGCACAATTCCTCTCACTGACACCAAAGATGGGGCATGGTTTACTCCAACTAATGCTGGTGCATTTTCTACTCCCAAGGTCCTAAGTCCAGCCCACCTAAAGTCTGAAGGACAGTAAACTGGCCCTTTGTATAGGAAGTTTGGAGACCTCTGGCATACAGGAACAGAGCTGAAGGCTGTCTCAATCACAGGCTGTGTGCTGGAGCTCCCTTCCCTGTCACTATTTTTCTCTTGGTTTCAGGAAAACTTGTCAGAAGTAATTCATGCTGATAGCAAAGGAAGGAAGCATCAGACAGAAATTACACTTAGTGCTCCGGACTGAGAGAAGTACACACTACAGAGGGATATCATTTGTTCATATTTCATGTTTGAAGTTTACAATCACCTTAACTGCCCTATAATTATTGCTCTCTCTGTCTTTTGCAATAACATTCTCTGATTGGAAGAGGTATGGTGATATCATGATCTCCACCTCAGTCAGAGAACACCTTGTATTCATTGAAAAAAATAAAAGACATTCTGTGAATGGCGGCAGTGGCTCGGGAGCACCCACTATGGTCAGTGTGCTGACGGGAAGACACTCAGCACACGATTCAGAAGAACATGGCAAACACAGAGCTAGTGTCGACTACTACTGTAATATCTGGTGGCCACAGAGGTCCCATAGGTAAGAGATATGTATACCTATACAGATCAAAGCTAGACTAATGTGACTATGCAATATAAATCATGCAGCGAGAAGCAAGAGGTTTGCTGCAACTTCCCTCCATAACTCCCTAGCTAGGGTAGTTGCTCTGTACAAGCTACTACTCCAGAGACTTGTTAGACCCCCCCGGAGGAAAAGTGGAATAAATTTTAGTACATGCGCCTGTTGATTTACATTTTGTTTAGTTATTTATTTAATTAATTTTACATTAATTTATTTTGTATTTTAGTTTTTTTTATATAGTTTATTTTGGCAATAATTTGTTTTACTTTACAGAATACCCGGCCATCCTTCTCTATAACCAGCTGCAGCATTGGCTTCTCTCTCCTTTGTATGGGCACGCTTGGCTGGAATAGAAGGCCCTGCCACCTAGTGGATCATATTGAAAGTGTAGTCGAGCGATATTTAAAGTGCATTTCCACTTTTGCAGTCAAATTTGAGAAAATCCCACTGTGTGTTTGTTGTGAGATCCAATTCACACAGCATCCCCCCCCCCCCAAAAAATAAAAACGACAACATTCTGGACCATCTTAGGGTGGGTCTGTTCCAATAACTGAGTTATTAACATACAATCCAGGCTGGCCATACATTATACAAATTTCCTTTAGATTTACCAAAACCATATAATATGAGGTCAGACCTAAACACTTCCAATTTGTACCCAATCAGGCAGGTCCTTGTTCTACACACACACACACAAATCGAACTCTTATGTCTGGGAGGCCGAAAATGGTCCCCGGAGGTCAAAATCGTACTCCTGGGAGGCCGAAAATGGTCCCCGGTGGTTAAAAATTGCACTCCTGGCCCTGGGAGGCCGAAAATGGTCCCCGGAGGCCTAAAGCATGCTACCAACCCTGGGAGGCTGAAAATGGTCCAAAGTGACCAAAAACACACTATCTGTAATACTTTGTAGGTCTTGTATTGCTTTCCTACATCTGTAAGTAGTTTGTAGTATATTAAACAAGAACGATGTACATACAGAGGTTTATGCTTCCTTGCCTTTGCTTCAAATTGACCTAAAAGAAAGCAAAAACAGATAAACAGGACATCTCGAAAACCATGGCTTTTCTGTGAGGCCGCATATTTGCAGATCTTTGTGCTGGGAGGTGCCACACGACATGCTTCCAGCACAGAGACCGGGGTCTCATGGAGAGGACCGGGGTCCCATACTAACAATCGGAACCTAGAACTCCCGCTTCTGGGTCACCTGATCGCTGGGATACTCTTATCGGCTAACACAGTGATCAGTCACTGATGCCGACCCCGTGTTTTTTTCTGTGAATGGAGAAGAGATGCATTTCTCTCCTTGCAGAGAAAAAAGTGTAAAAAAATAAAAATACAATAAAAAAAAAATACCTAGATCAAGGTTTGATCTAGGTCAGTGCCAGAATTAATGTTTGGGTCGGGGTCAAAGGTTGGGGGTTCAATATTTTTTTTTTTGGACAGGATTTTTTTATTTTTTTTATTTTTTTTTTAACTCTGTATCATGTGTTTTATGTAAGAAAAAAAAAAAGCTGTACTATGGGTACAAACAGCAACATACACATGTGGTTTTGCTGCGATCGTCAGGAGCAGAACTTAGTTTGGGTTGCTCTTTGGAAGGTTAAGGTGGTAGCAAGAAGTATACAGCTTAATTTCAACACTTTTACCATTTACCTTTGATAAAACCACACACCAGGCATTATCCATTGTCATTTACCACCAAATGAAAGCCCAATTTGTCCTAAAAAATAAAAAACAGAACATAATCCACTTGGATGCACAAAGTATGGTATGATATGGTAGATATGTACGGTTTACCAACATGTCAAAGTTGCAACATTTTGCTTAGTCATTAAGATTTATTTTACCCTAAGGCTCGGTTCACACTAGGGGCGGCACGACTTGCAGGTCGCCTCACCGAGGCGACCTGCACATGACATCCACGGCGACTTGCAAAATGACTTCTGTATAGAAGTCTATGCAAGTCACCTCAAGTCACCCCAAAAGAAGTACAGGAACCTTTTTCTAAGTCGGAGCGACTTGCGTCGCTCCTATTAGAACGGTTCCATTGTACAGAACGGGAGGCGACTTGTCAGGCGACTAGGTCGCCTGACAAGTCGCCCCTGTGTGAACCGGCACTTAGGCTCGAAGAGTTAAAGCATATGTGGTCAAAATGTAAAAAACTAAGTTACTTACTGGTAACGTTCTTTCCCGGAGTCTTTCAGGACAGCCACCTTAGAGACCTTGGCTCCTCCCCTCTGTAGGAAACGCCGCGCCGGCCTTCTTTACATTTCCTCCTCCCCTGCTGGCTCCTCAGTTTTTTAAAAGAGTTTTTTAAAAGAGCACCTCCAGTCCTCTGGGGAGACACAAGAACATATGATACACATAGTCAAACTATATCGCATTTCCGGTAAGGAAATCTTTAAGTATTATATACATTTGGGTGGGTACCTGTGCTGTCCTGAAAGACTCCGGGAAAGAACGTTACTTCGTTTTTCCACTAATCGTCTTTCAGGACAGCCACCTGAGAGGATAATCGAGCACTTACCCCTAGGGCAGGACTACGGCTTTTAATACCTTGCGTCCAAAGGTCTGATCCTCTGCAGACCACAATTCTACTTACAAAAGTGGCGAAGCTGGACCATGTTGCCGCTTTACAAATCTGTCCCGGCGTAGCTCCAGCTCTCTCTGCCTGTGATGCTGCCACTGATCTTGTGGAGTGTGTCCTGATACCCTCTGGGCTCTGCATGCCTCCTAACGTACAAGCCTGACCAATAACCTCTCTTAGCCACCTGGCTATGGTGCGTTTTGAGGCCTCGTGCCCTATCCTGGCTCCTGAAACTAAAATAAATAAGGAATCTGTCTTCCTAATGGTTTCTGTTTCATGCAAAAAAAGTAGAAAGCATCTTGTGACGTCTAACATATGAAAAGTTCTTGTTCCCTGGAAGGGTTTGTACAAAAATGAAGGTAAAACAATATCTTGGTCTCTGTGAAATATCGAGGCCACTTTAGGCAAAAATGCTGGATCCATCATAAACACTATGCGATCTGGGAAAATCTGAAAAAAAAGGGTGTCTAATTGATAGTGCCTCTATCTCACAGACCCCTCTAGTTGTAGTGATAGCTACCAAGAATACTGCTTTAAGTGTCAGCATCTTCAAACTGCAATTTTCCTGTGGCTCAAAAGGGTCCGCTGTCATAGTTTGTAGCACTAATGACAGGTCCCATTTTGGGAAGGCCGGACTTTGTATCGGTCTCTGCCTGCTCAATGATTTGAAGAGTCTCATTATCCATGGATTGGATGCTAGTTTTCTTTCCTGGTATATGGACATCGCTGAAACCTGACTTTTCAGAGTGCTGAGGCTTATGCCGCGTACACACGAGCGGACTTTACGGCAGACTTTGCCCGGCGGACGGGATTTCGGCGGACAATTTGATCGTGTGTGGACTCCAGCGGACTTTGTTTTCTCAAAAGTTGGACGGACTTAGATTTGAAACATGTTTTAAATCAATCCGTCGAAATCGAGTCCGGTTGAAAAGTCCGCTCATCTGTATGCTAGTTCGACGGACAAAAAGCCACGTTAGGGCAGCTATTGGCTACTGGCTATGAACTTCCTTGTTTTAGTCCGGTCGTACGTCATCACATACGAATTCGACGGACTTTGGTGGATTGTGTGTAGGCAAGTCCGTTCATTCAGAAAGTCCGTCGTAAAGTCCGTCGAAAAGTCCGCCGGGCAAAGTCTGCCGTAAAGTCCGCTCGTGTGTACGCGGCATTAGACCTTTATCTGCTCCACCCTGTAGGAACTCTAAAACCGCCACTGAACTTTGTGTTTTAAAAGAGTTCTCTATACACCATCTATTAAGACATTTCCATAATCTCTGGTAAATAGTGCGAGTCTCTATTTTCCTGCTTTTCAGCGGCGTCTCAATTAAGCGGTTTAAGAATTCATTCGCTTTCAGCAGCTGCTCCTCAGACACCAGGCTCCACATTTCCACTTGGGGGCAACACACTGGGCCCTGGGAGAGGAGATTCTTCTTGATTGGTAGTAACCAAGGGGGGCTCTACAGCAAGTTCTTTGAGCAAAGAGAACCCCGGTCTCCTGGGCCAGTGTGGGGCAATGAGAATCAGTGATGTGTTTTCTGTACGCAATTTTCTTAGTACTGCTGGTATGAGCACTGCTGGGGGAAAGGCATAACATTTGTTGAATGCCCACTTCTGTGCTAGTGCATCTACTCCGAGTGCGCCATCTTCCCTTTTCAGGGAGAAGAAAGCCTGGACTTTCCTGCTTTCTTTTGAGGCAAATAATTCTACCTGAGGTATTCCCCACTTTTGCGTGATCTGATTGAACATTTCTTGATTTAATACCCAGTTGCTTTCTCTCAACTTCTTTCTGCTGAGGAAATCTGCCACTTTGTTTAATTTCCCTTTTAAATGTACTGCTGACAAGGAGATTACATTCCTCTCCCCAATTTATTATTTCCTCTGCTAATGTCCACAGGGTTCCGCTCCTTGTTCCTCCCTGCTTGTTGATGTAGGCGATTACTGATGAATTGTCAGACCTGACCTGTAAGTGATGACTGCTCAATTCTTTCTGGAAGGATTGAAGTGTTAGAGATACTGCCTTCAACTCTTTCCAATTGGATGATCTTGTCATCTCTTCTTTCCAGGTTCCCTGCGTTACCTGGGAACCTATATGTGCTCCCCACCCTATGCCGCTTGCGTCCGTCGTTACTATTCGGGCGATTGTTGGGGCTCATATACGTCCTCCGTTTACATTTTCTGATCTCCTCCACCACCACAGAGATCTTTTTACCTGTGTTGGTATCAGAAACTGTGTGTCTAAGGACTCTTGTTTGCGGTCCCATACTTTTAATGTGAACATCTGTAGGGGCCTAAAATGTAAACTCGCCCATTGTAACGCTGGGATTGCCGAGGTTAGTAATCCTAATGTTGCCATTATTCTCCTTATTGAGCATGGTTGATTGGTCTGTAATGCTTTCATCGCCTCTTGGATCTTTTGTATTTTCTCCCTGGGTAGAAACAATTTTTTGGGGGCTGAATCTAGTATGTACCCCAAGTATATTTGCTGAGTGGGGTTTGGGTTGGATTTCTCTCTGTTTACCAACCAACCCAGATTTTCTAGGAATGCCTGTGTATACCTCAGGTTTTCTAGTAATTTTCTGGGAGAGTTTGCAAAGAGGAGAAGATAGTCTAGATAGGCGATGATGGATATGTCCTTGATGTGAAGTATCGCTAGGGCTTCTGCCAGAATTTTTGTAAAAATTCTGGGCGAAGAGGAAAGGCCAAAGGGTAGAGCCTGACATTGAAGGTGTATGATCTCTTCCTTTGTTCTTATTGCTAATCTTAAAATTTTTTGTCAACTCTGATTTATTGGGATGTGTAAATACGCATCCTTCAGATCTAGGGAAGCCATATAGCATTTTGGAGGTAACAGAGCCTTTACTGAATATATGGAGTCCATCCTGAATCTTTTGTAAATTATAGATAGGTTTAAAGGTTTTAGGTGGAGTATTGGCCTGATCTTTCCAGAGGGTTTTTGTACCCCAAATATTTGGGGGTAAAAACCCTGGCCTCTTTTATTGGTACCTTGGAAATTACTGTTGTCTGAGTTCTTTTATGGCTTTCATTAAACCTCTGGCCTTTTCCTTGTTTTTCGGGAGTTCGGTGATGTAAAACTTGTTTGGGGGTGGTTTTGAAAACTCCAAACGATACACGTTTCCTATCGTTCTTAATATGAACTGATTGGAGGATATCTTCTTTCATTGTGAGAGGAAGGCCCCCAGTCTTCCCCTCACTGTGACTAGTTTGTCATTGTTTATTGCGGGCTTGTTCAGGAGGGCGAAAAAAAAAAATCACCCCTCCTTTGCCTCTCCCTCTCTGTACCCAAGGTGTTTTTGGTTTTTGGCCTTGGGTGTTCTGAAGCAGTACTTTGTGTCCCCTCTTTGCTTCTTTATTTTGTTGGGGTTGACCCCAAACTGGTTTACGCTTGAGTGGAAATGCTTTTTTCTTATCCACCGTGCGATCCAGCACTTTCTCCAACCCTGGAGTCCCTTGTAAATGGGATCCTGCACAGTTTGGCTTTAGATGCGCAGTCCCCCTGCCATGTCTTTAACCATAGGGCTCTTCTTGCGGAATTGGATAAGGCGGAGGATCTGGCTGCCATCTGTACCGATTCCGCTGATGCATCTGCAATATAAGCAATGCCTCGCAGGAGCATGGGGAAAGAGGATGGAATCTGTTCTTTTGCAGTTCCTTCCTCAATATGAGCCTGTATCTGAGTCAGCCAAAACCCCACATTTCTGGCTACTACCGTTACTGCCATAGCTGGTTTTAGGCTTTCCACTGTGGAGTCCCAGGCTTTCTTTAAGAGGGAGTCCATCCTTTTGTTCATTGCATCAGATAGAACCCCCATGTCCTCGAAGGCCAAGTCTGTGTGCCTTGAGACTTGGGAAAAAGCTGCATCTAATTTTGGGGTTTTATTCCAAACTGACGCTGGATCATATGTGAATGGAAACCTTCTTTTTAATGCTTTTGAAAAGAAAGGTTTCCTTTCTGGGTCCTGCCATTCTTTTTATTGCTTTTACTAAAACTTCATGTACCGGAAAATTCTTCTTTTCCTGTTCTCCCAGACCCTCATACATTTGATCATGTAGAGATAAGGGTTTCTTTTCAATTTGCATATCTAAAGTGGCATAAATGGCTCCCAAGAGACTGTCCACCTCTTCTAGTGACAGTTTGTACCGGATTGGCCTTCTGGAATCCCCTTCCAGAGCCTCTCCCTCAGATTCTGCACTGTCTGGCTCCTCCTCCACCCCTTCTTTGGAGACGAGTGGGGGGCCTGCACTGGTGGATGTTAATGCTTGCGTTTTTGGCAACGTCTGCGTTGTAGGAGGAGCAGACTGAAGCTGCGGGATATGAAACCCTTCAAAAAAGGTTTTAAATGATTCAAACGTATGGGACCATGCTTTTACTGATGCCGCTAGTTCACTGCCCTGCTCCGTGGTATGTTCCTGTACTAATTTATCAATGCACTCTTTGCAGAGTGTTTGTCCCTAAGTGTAGCCTTACAGGAGGGACACCTCTTCTTAGAACTATGAGGGGTTCTGGGTTTGTTTGTTTTGTTCTGAAAGACATAAAAAACCCACAGGTACAAGTATTGCTTTACATCCTCTGCAGTAAACTGCAGGTGTGCAGTTTCTTTCATGTGGGCTTTCCTCACCAGGGGCCCCATGAATCTTCCTCTGACACCGGAGGGACCTTTCCCTACCCCCCCTTAAACCCATAGAGAGGGAGGGGTGGTGGGTTCTGGTAAGGGGAGCTCCCCTCTAGGTTCCCCTTACCTTAGCGTAGCTGGAGCTGGCCTCAGCTGGAGAAGTCTGGTTCCTTCCTTCTGCTTCCAACATCTTTACTGGTGCCGCCACCGGAGCTTGTGCTGTCTCTACAGCATTTGCAGCTCCTCTCCAGCCCATGCCTGGCTCCTTTTCAATGTCCCGCGACCAGAACCGGAAACCGCGGGTCAACCGGAAGTGCCCATCCTTTCCTCCGGAAGTGACGTCACCCGCCTTTGTGCGGTCCCAGAGCCTGGCGTGGCACTGTATAACCATGTTGCTTTTGCAATGCTGGTACAGGACCGCTGATCGGGCTACCTTCCTTCTATCGCACTCGGTAGTGAAAACGGAGCCCCCCTCAGGGATGCGGGGGTGGCGATCTTCACCAGGTATGTTTTTACCTGGCCTATCCAAGGAGCCTCTGCTCCCTTTTCTGGATTTCCTGCCTGAGCCTCCCTGGCTCTCCTGGTCTGGTTACAAATAGTGTCTCCCCTCTGGAGGAAGCACAAATAACTGAGGAGCCAGAAGGGTAGGAGGGAATTTAAAGAAGGCTGGCAAGGTGTTTCCTACAGAGGGGAGGAGCCAAGGTCTCTCAGGTGGCTGTCCTGGAAGCGATTAGTGGAAATCATATTTATTTTCACATTGTGTTTTAAACATTTCTACTCTACTCCTAATGTTTGTGAAGATCGACCATACATGGTTCATTCTATTTGAATTAAGATAAAGACCAGGCCTTTTTCTGACATTTGTGGTTTACAACTAAAAATCTGTATTTTTTGCTAGAAAATCAGGTACAATGCCCAAACATGATTTTGTTTTTTGGCAGAGACCCTAGAGAATAAAATGGCAGTCATTGCAATATTTTATGTCACACTGTATTTGCGCAGAGCTTTCAAAGGCAATTTGTTTGGAAAGAAATACAAAAAAATTGAACACATTAAAGTTAGCCCAATTTTTTTGTAGAATGTGAAAGATGTTACATTGAGTAGATATTTAACATGTCATGCTTTAAAATTAAAACTAACTACGGTACTTAAATCTCTTCATAGGCGACGCTTAAAAAATTTGCATGTTACCCATTTAGAGTTACAGAGGAGATCTTGTACTAACGATTGCGGCAATACCTCAGATGTGTGGTTTGAGCACCATTTACATTTGTGGCCGCGACTTAAATATGGGTTAACTTCTGTGCGCAAGCTCGGACGGACGGGGCACTTTACATTTTTTTTTCTTTATTTTATTTTATTTTTACACAGTCCCTTTATTTTTAATCACATTTTTTATTACAAGGAATGGAAACATCCCTTGTAATAGAAATGAGCATGACAGGTCCTCTTTATTGAGAGATCTGGGGTCAAAGGTAAAAGTAAACGAGAGACCCCAGATCTCAAATTTTTTTTTTGCTTTTAAACACTTTAAGCCTGAAAGGTGGAAGTGACGTCACATGTTGCTTCGGTCCTCCAAGACCACAGAGTTAAGTGGGGGGCAATCTAGCGCTCACTCGGCTTCCTGCCTAGTGATCGGCCACACCAGATCAGTCCCAAGGTTGCCGACTGCTCTAGTAAACTCAGGAACTACCGGGAAGCGGCGGGAGCACCTCTCCCAATGCCTATAAAAGTGATCCTGCGGCGGATCCGCCGCTGAGACCACTTATCTGAAAGCTGGCCATCTGCAGAATAAAAAAAATATACCAGGTTTATGGCAGCTAGCTGCTGCCATAACCTCGGTGTAACAGTAAATTACTGACATACATTTACAGTGATGCGGTCGGGCAAGTGGTCCAAGTGCAAGCTGACTACCACGATCTAGGTTAAAAACAAAGATGTTTCTACTGAGGAAGGCCTGTGATTGGCCGATACGCATCTAGAAGGGAGGAGCTGATAGTCACGTCCAGCCAAGAACTCTATATGTGGACATGGTGGTGCTACTCTGGAGGTCTTTATGTGATTTTAAATTTTTTATTTTGTAAGTGCAACTTGTCTATTTGAGGGCTTTGAATAAATTTGTATACAGAGAACACTATGGTCTCTATACTTATTATTTACATGTCCTGAACTCATGGAATCTTGAGCCAAGCTGGGAGATGATCTGCTTCTTTGGATATTAATGAGCTGAGTTACCATTAAGAAAAGAGCCATCTGGATTACCCACCATTGATTGGGAAGAGGAAGTGAGAGCAAAGAGCTCGTGGGGAGATCCGCATATGAGTTTTGACTCATCTGGGAGGTGAGCGTGCATTTTTACTGGTGGTGGTGTGCACTCCTTTTGAGGATGAACAATCACTGTGGTGGAATTGTGTGGATACACTGATCACAAGAAGAGTTTTTCATGTTTTATTTCTTCATTTTATGGTCTATTCATTTATATGTAGGATTTATTTATTTTAGAGATTTGCACTTTATATTTATAATTTTACACATAGGGCTACATTTATTATTTACTATACATTATTTAGGATTAAAAATCAGGAGGTCAACATTTATTTTTTAGCCATGTATGATTCCATATTATAAAGAATGGTAGAAAACAGTTCTTGAAGTCATCAAAAAGGGGCGTGTCGTGACGCACATGACAGGAAATTATACAAAACCATGAAGACAACAACATCTTTGGGTTGATTGCAGTTCACCTCGACCTTGCTGGCAAACCAACATTGCTAGTCCAGTTGGGCAGACTAATGAAGGCAGGAGCTAAAAAGAGGAGAGGTATAGGGGTTATTGATGAGACATTTGTAAGCAGTCCTTAAAGCATATTTCCACTTTTGCAGTCAAATTGAGATAACACACATCTATATTTGTTACATGCTCCTTGTTAGGTCACCTGAGGCCAGGTGATAGATGCACACCGTTGGGGGTCAGGAGTGCACTGCTAAGGTAGTGGACCCTTTTGGCTGACTGCTGCGAATGGAACTCTGGGTGGTTCAAAAAAGCAGGTCCACTGGACCACCAACATGGATCCCACTGGGAGCTAGAGCATAAGATTCCCCAGGGTGCGTAGTCTAAGAGCCAGCAGGTGTTCACCAGAGCCTCTAGTGGTGAGGATGGACTGCGCTGCAACTGGCTCCAGGTCGCGGCCCCCAGGGTCTCCCAGATCATGCTCGCGGTACGCTACAGGAGGATAGAGAGGAAGCAGCAGCCCAGGAAAACTAGGTATAGTCAGGAAATAAGCCAAAAGTCGGGTCAACTAGCAGACAAGGATAAACAGAGAACATGCCAAAGGTCAGGCTAACAAGCAGGCAGGGATAGTCAAAGAACAAGCCAAGATCGGTAACAGAAACAGACGTAGAGCACACGGAAAGCAGGAGACAGGAAACCAAACACACAATATTGCTCGGGCCAGGCAGGCTTGGACAGCACAATGTTAAATAGTGTATCCTGTAGCGGCTAGGGTGGAGCCACGCTGAGGGAAGATTACTTAACCATGCAGGTGTGAGTGCAGCCCAAGGCTGACACACAGACTGGGCATGAAGGTATTACTGGCGATTCATGACACTCCTATTAACATTAGCATGACTTAAATAAAAAAAATTGCCGATCACCTTTTTAAGCACATTTTATTTGCTTAAAGAGCAACTCTGCTTTTGTTGAGTGCAAAAGTTATATGTAGTCAATTCCAGAATTTGTTCTAAAGAATATATGGCACCACCATCCCTAAAGTAGACATAGGAAGCAAAATTTGGGAGACATGGGACTGAAGGAGAAAATTATATATATATGTTTGTATAAAAAAATGTGCCCTTGCATTAAATGACATATCTCATTATATCAATGTTCATATATAAGATCATGAAGGAAAATGACTCCAAGTGAACAGTATCGCTATACTATACGGTATATATAATGTGCAAAATCAATGCTAAGAATTCATATATATTGATTACAATAAAATTACAAGGAATTAAAAAATTTTAAAAACATAAAATTCATAACACTAAATATAAAGAAAAGTGCAGAGAATAGTATTCAGGCTCAGTCCAACCCAAAGTGAAAAATTGAAGATTTGGAATTGCATAAAAAAAATTCAAAATCGCACAGGTAGAAAAATGCATATCCACAGTTCATTCAATGCATCACATATGAGTGGGGGGAAAAGTAGAAGGACGTGAAGAGACTTCCAGCCACCAGTGGATCCAAGGGGTAATAAAAGATGTACCCTTACCAGACAAGTTGGACCTCCTTTATAGCAAGGTCGTATGGGCATGCAGATATGGCCCTCTGCAGGGACAGATGGATGACGATTCAGCCGGCATGCACCGCATACAGCAGGGAATAATTCCGTTACTTCAGCATTGAAAGAGGCACTCACTCATGGAGCAAATAATAGCAGTATTGAAGAAAATGGCCAAAATTAAGGCCATTTGAGAACCTCCAGGCTATGATATATACCATTCCCTCTGTGGATATGCGTTTTTCTACCTGTGCGATTTTGAATTTTTTTTTATGCAATTCCAAATCTTCAATTTTTCACTTTGGGTTGGACTGAGCCTGAATACTATTCTCTGCACTTCTCTTTATATTTAGTGTTATGAATTGTATGTTTTTTAATTCATTGTAATTTTATTGTAATCAATATATATGAATTCTTAGCATTGATTTTGCACATTATCTATACCGTATAGTATAGCGATACTGTTCACTTGGAGTCATTTTCCCTTATGATCTTATATATGAACATTGATATAATGAGATATGTCATTTAATGCAAGCGCACATTTTTTTATATAATTTTTGGTCTATACCTCACTGATATTTGTGGTATTTGTTGCAGCTGCAGTTATTATATATAATTTTTTGCTTAGTAGCGCAGGTTTCTCCCTCTCCCTTTTTATATATATATTTGTGACAGTAGGAGATGCTCTCATGGTAAAATTGGTAGTTTGGGGGACACAGGATGTGCACATTTGCTTGGTGCAAGACTGTAGAGCATAGATGTGGACTGGAGAAAACTGCTTTCACAGCTTTCTCCAGGTTTTGGTATTCCGGCATGGGGCTCTGTAGTTTGGAGATTCCACAGTGTCTTGGGTTTGACGGGATCTCCAACCCTGTGTCCAGATTTTGCAGATGACCAGCAGGGTGTTGGGCTCAGGTGAGAACAGCCCTTATAATGAGTTTATGGGAATACCTCAGGGCTCCCAGTTAGAAACTGTTCCACACTAAGAGACAGGAGGTCTCCAGGAGGCAGCCAGAACATCTGTGACTGCAAGAGGCAGTGAAACGGCCTGAGGACTAAGGCCAGAGCGGAGCTGTGGGTGCTGAAGTAAAGCCGTCCACACTGAAGGGTCCAGTGGTCTGTGTGACCAGGGGAAAATAGCAGAAGTACTGCTACAGAGAGCCAGGTGGGCTAGCATTTTCTGTTGTGTGTATTTGCTGGAGAAGAACCCTTGCTTGGGAAGCCGTTATGTTCTTTCATTTGCCTTTTTAATAAAAATGGGCTACCATGCCCTAAAATACAGTTCCTGACTGGTTTGAATCACTAGCAAAAGCATCTACTACAAGAGCTAAACAAAAAAATATATATATAGTATAATACATAGAATTAAAATAGCATTATATACAATACATCCGCATCCATTTGGGTAGAACGTTTTGATGTTGTAATGCTGTACTTCACTCTTATAGTCAACATGTTTTGCCGTAAGGCTTCTTCAGGAAAAGCGTAGAATCTTATCTACTAAATAATGAAACATACATATCAGGTAAATGTTATTACATTGTTCAAAATACAAAAAAACCTAAAAAAAAAAAAAACATACGTAAATGAAGAGCAAAGCATAATGTGAAGTGTACATATGGGTGCGCCCACCACCTGGGAGTGCTTCCGGATATAAGGTTCTTACCTCATGGTGCTGAGGATCCGGGACCAGTTTATGGCCTATAGAGAAGGAAGGAGTGAAAATCACTGGCCCTAAGCATCCAACCAGTTGTGATCGCCACAATGAAGCCGGATCTCCCTCAGGGAAGGATATTGATAAGGTGTACGCGTTTGAAGGGTACAACCTATAATTCAGAGTATAATTTGTTATCTATATATGGGATCATGCCATTTGCCAAAGTATTGAAATAAGCTATTTATCCGATTAGGTAAATTCTTACTTGAAAAAATCTTTAAAATATGGTACTAGGAGCCTACAAATTCATCCAACAGCATCAAAGCGTGTAACTAAACAACCAGCCTTATATTTCTATAAAGGGAACAGAGTTCCTTCTCTAACAAGTCCATATAGTCCATTAGAATTGCATTGTCATTTGTATAAAGTATAATACCTGCCTCTGTTCAGTAGCTGACCAGGAGCCTAGAAGAGAGAAGTGGCACAGCACTACCCAGCAGCCAAGGGTCCCAAACTAGACCTACAGATGCAAGTTAAAAAATGCAACTATAGTCAAAGCACAATTCAAACC
The DNA here is from genome assembly GCF_042186555.1 of Aquarana catesbeiana. NCBI lineage: Eukaryota > Metazoa > Chordata > Amphibia > Anura > Ranidae > Aquarana > Aquarana catesbeiana. The sequence goes on along the minus strand of NC_133332.1, from coordinate 306,269,573 downwards.
TAATCCATTTCAAGACAGATCGTTCCTGCGTGTCAGCATACCCCCGCGCTGAGAATGTTCAATATTAGGCTCCCAGGGACACCAGCAACATGGTGTCAGCCACAAGGGCCTTTTTATACCCACCGTTGCCTTGACGTGAACGTTGCGCCGTGATAACGCAGACGTTGGGTGGAACCGTGTGATGACAGGTGGCTCCGTGTGCACGCTAGGCCCCCAAAATTCACTACTCCATAGGAGAGTGAGATCACCACAGCAGGCAAGCACACCCCTGGGTGGAGCCAAGGGACAGCGCTGTCATGGAACAGCGCTGCCGCTCGGTGCTCAGCAGGGCACCGAGCAGCCAGATCAAGCATGATCCCTTGTGGAGGGCATACACGGGAAGGGGCCCCACTGGTGGCGGCCAGGTCTGGCCACACAACCGTAAGGTCAACCCCCATGCACGCCCTTGAGCATCCATTGGCGAAAGGGCAGACCCCTTGGATGGTGCAAGTTGCCTCAGACATCACTCCAAAAAATGATCACCATGCCATGCAATGTCAATTGCTAGTCGGTGCAATCTTGGAATCAAATGATGGTCCGAGAGATGTGATAAATGGTGAGTCCAGGGGGTCTGTCCTTTTGCCAATGGATCCCCATACGGACTCCCGAGGGCGTGCATGGGGGTTGACCTCAAGGTTGTGTGGCCCTTTTCTGTGTACGCCCTTTCCTGTGTACGCCTGCCCCAAGGGATCATGTTTGATCCGGCCGCTCGGTGCCCTGCTGTGCCCCACATTGTGGGCATGCCATCATTGCAGCGCTATCCCTTGGCTCCGCCCAGGGGAGTGCTTGCCTGAGGTAACGATCTCGTTCGCCTATGGAGTAATGAGCTTTTGGGGCCTAGTGTGCACACCGGGCTGGCTGTCATCACGAGGTCCCTCCCACCAAGCGCCCCCTGCTGCGTCATCACAGCACGACGTTCGCGTCAGACGCAATGGGGGGGGGGTATAAAAGGACATGTTGCTGGTGTCCCTGGGAGCCTAATATTGAACATTCATGGCGCGCAGTTATGCCGATACACAGGAACGATCTCTGTCTTGAAATGGATTAGCTTTGAATTGTGCTTTGACTATAGACACATTTTTTAACTTGCATCTACAGGTCCAGTTGGGACCATTGGCTGCTGGGTAGTTCTGTGCCATTTCTCTCTTCTGGAGACGTTTTAGGCTCCTGGTCTGCTACTGAACAGAGGCAGGTATTATACTTTATACAAATGACAATGCAATTCTAATGGACTTGTTAGAGAAGAAAGTCTATTGTTCCCTTTATAGAAATATAAGACTGGTTGTTTAGTTACACGCTTTGATGCTGTTGGATGAATTTGTAGGCTCCCAGTACCATATTTTAAAGATTTTTTTCAAGTAAGAATTACCTATCGGATCAATAGCTTATTTCAATGCTTAGGCAAAAACGGCATGATCCCATATATAGATAACAAATTATACTCTGAATTATAGGTTGTACCCTTCAAACGCTTACACCTTATCAATATCCGTTCCTGAGGGAGATTCGGCTTCATTGGGGCGATCACAACTGGTTGGATTCTTAGGCCAGTGATTTTCAGTCCTCCCTTCCCTTCCTATAGGCCATAAACTGGTCCCGGATCCTCAGGACCATGAGGTAGGAACCTTACATCTAGGAGCACTCCAGGGTGGGCGGGCGCACCCAAATGTACACATCAAATTATGCTTTTCCTTTACATATTTTTTTTTAAATTTTTGTATTTTGAACAATGTAATAACAATTACCTGATATGTATGTGTAGCACTTACTCCCGAAGGAGCTGCTGGTATTTGATTGGGCTTACCGTTCCTTTACTGTTTCACCAAAACCATCATAGGGGTCTCATTAAAGACTTCTTTTAGTAATTTTAGCTCCGACACACAGTCTCTTTCTTCAATGCTTTATTAAAGAAAGACACATGCAATAGAGGGATGAAGGGTTTAGGGGAATTCAGGTACCTTGAATTTGCAGATCAGGAACACTTTCTTTGATCCAGAGGTCAACAGCTCCATAACTTGATTCAGCAACCACCGGATAGGCCTCTCTCACTGACCTAGCAGCCGATGTGATGCTCGCTCTTAGTCTCTGCCACAGACTTTAAGATTCGGTGTAACTGTTACACAATCCTCTGCCACAGGATTGGGTAATTAGCGACTTGTTCCAATATCAAGGCTTGATCACACAGTACCAGTCCCCTTCTTTCGAACTTACGGTACTGTGTGGTAGGTGACCTGGGATGCATCCTCCAACTGAGTCTCCAGGCTCTTCTAGAGGCACCGGCCTTATTGAGCAGTCCTCTCCTGAAAAGTCCTCCCCTGGATCCTCCAGTCGCTCGGCTTCTTCCCACAGGCAAGACAGAACAGGACCATCCCTGGATCTGTAGGCCCCTAGACTTTTGGGCCTACCTTCAGTAACGATGCCTCGGGCCAGCCAGCCCCGAGACAATTTGACAGCAGCGACACACCTTAGGCCGGGAGGGCCATCAGGTCGGAACTCTCTCGTGTCACGGGGTCTGTCCCTAAGTACCCCCTCCCAGAATGCACAGCAGGCAGACCACACCCACTGACTGTTTCCGGGCAAAGAGGCACTCAATACACCCAGCTTGTTGCAATTTCCAACCTTGGCTGCAATAATAGGGCGCCATCCCTAGGCCAAGGGGAAAACCACACAACCAGCCAAGCTGAAACAGAACCAGAATTTACAATAATTGCAGTCTGAGCTAAACTACAGCTTCAGACAACTAAATTTTTACTTATAGCATCTGTAATACCAGCTATAGATATGTTTCATTATTTAGTAGATAATATTTCACCCTTTTCCTGAAGCAGCCTTATGGCAAAACATGTAGAATCATGAAGTACAGCGTTACAACATCAAAACATGTCCCTTTCTACCCAAATGGATGCGGATGTATGGTATATAAAGCTATTTAAAAAATGTCTATATATTATAATATAGTTTTTTTTTTTTTTTTTTTTACAGTGTGTTATCATATATATATATATATATATATATATATATATATATACACAAATACAAGTGCACCTTCAAAATTCCATGTCTCCATGTCTCTCAAAGTTCACTTTCTATGTCCACTTTTGTTGAGG